>NC_141148.1:104324514-104499514 GCF_053477565.2 Lygodium microphyllum
GGCAAAGCTCTCAATAATATATCGAATAGATGCAACACAACACCAAGTACACATGTTGCTATATTGTGGTTCAATTAGTCAAGTGATAAAGTCCATGTCATTAAGCCAAACCTTAGGAGCGGCATCATTTCATATGTCAATAGACATGATAAGCACACTTGTGTGGGAAATCCATTTTAGCTCCAATATGGAGGATCTCTACTCTATTAGTGTATCGAAGGGAAAACTCTTTTATTTCTAGCTCTAACTAAGACATACATGTGCATTTTGCATGCTTGCATGCACACACACAACATTTTAAGCTTGTATTGTAAAAAAAAATCAAGACTACATCTGAGAGATGTTTTCATATATGATTAAGTATATGAGATTCTTAGCTATTAGAAGTGATGATACTTATGCATCAATTCATGTATAATACAACTCATCGTATTTGGCATTTATCAAAAGTTAGTTGTCTTCATGTAATTAATTACAATTGTGATTTCTTATTGACATGCAAAGTTCACACCCTTAACAGGTGAAAAACAACTTAAGTCATCAAATAGACCTTGCTGAATGGCAGCTATAAGTGCTTTTTTTAAACAAAACACCATGATTTTGATTTCTCATTGAGTTTCTTGGGCTTGCTAATGTGAATTCATCCTAATTGATCATATGAGAATAGTTAATTTCCAACAAGTAGGTGTTGTAGGCAATAGGCATGAAAGTATTGTTGAGATTAGGTTTAATGATATGTCAAGTTCAGTGCACATTAACTCACATGTTTATATGTTTAATCTTTCATTGAGACAAAATAACATTAGGATGAAAGTAAAAACTAGTACAATTGTGGTCATGTTTGTAACCTAAAATAAGTTATTAGAGCCAACCTTTAAGTTACCATTGAAGTCTTTTTTAAGTAAGTATGTGCAATAGTGATTTGTTGGCTCTTTTGGCTTCTTATCCCAAGGTACATTCTAAGTTGATGTTGTAAATATTGATTAAAGATAATGACATACTACAAAAAAGGAGTCTATTGATTTATACTATATATTCAAACTAACTTAGCAACTATATCCAAATATTACACATTTGGATCCTAAGTTACAAATAATACTAGTATGTTTACTATTTTTAAGGCATGGTATACTACAACCCACCTATCTTTGGGATCAAAGTAAGGTTGAACCAAATATGATACATTTGGGTCCTAACTAATATATAGGGCTAATTTGTTTATCAATCTTAAAGGCATGCTGTACCACACTACACCTATCTTTGGGATCAAAGTGGATCTAATCAATTGTTGTTTTGATTAGGTTTGCTATCTACAAATATTAAGGTTTCCACATGCAAACCCCTTGAAGTTTAATAGTGAAACGAGTTGGTAACTTAATGATATGATTTGCTTCATGTCCATTTCTTCTTGTATGGAATGTTGATGTGAGATTTAAGGGGTTCATCTATTTCAAAGGAATAGATATATTATTTTTCCACTTGTATGAATGTGAGAAGATGACCAACTTGAGGCATTTATTTACTTGGTTTTAGCTTAGGTCATTGTTCATACTATGGCTAAGTAAAAATATGGTTGACTTTTATTCATATTATAATAGTATGATGCCTTATGACAATCATTTGGTATTTTAGAATGCTATCAATCTCTTATCTCCAAGTAAACATTGTACTCTATAGAAACCTAGATTCATGTATTAAATAATGCAAGTCTAGTTTGGCTTGGTCTTCTTTTAATGTGTCCACTTGATCAATACTTAATACTTTACCAAAAAAAAATGGTATATAATCAAATTTTTGGAAGTCTAATCAAGCCTTGGACCCCACCAAGTATTTTTAACCAAATATACTATAGTTGGTGTTGATGTTTGTTGCACTTGACAAATGTTGATAGTTTAATGGAGTTTCTTGGAGATATTAGGCTCAAAAGTTTATGCCTCTTGCACCTTTCTTGAGAGCAATCATTATTTGACCTAATATGTTTTACATTAGTTGCTCATGGTTTCACCCAGAGTCAAATTAGTAGCCTATGGAATGAGGTTTGTCTCTAGTAGCTTATGGTTGCACCTATAATTCCATTGTTGTGACATCTTAGTTTTAAAATGTACTATTTTGTGCTAACTCCATTGATGTTCTATGTCACTACTCGTCATCTAAGACTTTGATTTATAGCCTAGCTTAATGGAATAGTAAGCTATGTGTTTACATGACTACAACGATGTTTTTGCATGATTAATTGAGTCCCAAGCTTCTTGACTTTGCATGATTATAGTGGTGAATTACAAAATGATTTAGACATCTAGTAATAATGATATGCAAGAAAAAGAGTTTAATGGATCTTATGGGAAAGGGCCCATTTCAAACATATGTATTCAAGTGCATTCATGATAATGTATGCAACTATGTTGAAACATTTTTTCTTAACAATGGATCCAATTCAACTCAACAACTTGGCTAAATGTTGTAATGAATCTAATGTTGGTTTTTCATATCCTCCTCATAGGCCATGCTTGCAAGAATGTATCTTCGTGATAAAAATAAGTGCAAGCTTCAAAAGTAGCCAATTTTTTGTACAAATTTTGACAAAATGTGGTTTTATCTCTTAGATACTTGATAGTTCTACCCTCATTTTAAGGACATGGAAAAATTGTAGCCATTATTTTAGAACCCCAACCATCCAAAACATCTATTTTCTAGGAACAACTCTTAGCTTGTCTATGAAGTAAGCTTAGATATCATAATCAATCATCAATGACACATACTTCAAGGTTGTAACATAAAAAACTTGTTTACCACACAAGTGGTAATGACGTCAGATAAAAACTATTTTATTGCTCTACTTCTAGCCATGCCTCTAGCAATAACCTAGCTCAAAAAAAAAATCTCAAATAGTGTAAGGATCAAGCCATTGAAGGCTTAGTCATTTCATTTAAGGCCCACATATATAGCAAATTGCATGGTCAAAGGTGAAGACATGGGGTCTATGTGACACATGGTAGTATGGTCCACCATTATGGCTTCAATTGCCTTTATTGGCATTAACACAAATTTCTAGGTGGCAATATGTCTCACCTTAAGTTAAGGAAGGAGCCATTTGGTTGTGGCCCCTCTTGACTCATGCATGTAAATGTGCTAGGGTAGGAGATCAAATGGATCTTGATTTCATGTATGTTGCTCATGGCAAGGATATCAACATGACTCACGCAATGAAACAACTCGAGAAAGACGTGCAATGATGGTTCCCACATACATTCCAAGTGAGGGTGGCAACAACACCGTGGCTTGCAATAACAGTGCTTCATTGGCTAAGGCTTTTATCGAGGAGTAGTCAACTCCCAGCAAGAGGGATAAGACCCTTAGTTCTTCAATCTACAACAATAAAGGAGATTGGGTCTATGTGCTACATTGAGACATCAAGTGTCTCAATGAAAGGTCATGCATGAATGCCTTGTTTGGTTCTTATTTCCAAGTTTTCCGAACTAGATGGATGGTGAATTGGGGGTAGTAGTAGAGTTTCTAAACAATTTTGATTGATCAATCTACAAGCTTTGACTTTGCTTATGCCGTTAATGTGATAATTGATAAAGTGTAATATCTTATGACACCTTTTAAGAATGAAACCAAACTTGAATAGGGTAACTCATGATTGCACTTATTGATAGTATCCTCCACATATAAAGAATGATGATGACATGCTTCTTGCCCTTTCTAATGATAATCTCAAAGTCAAATTCCATCAATAATCTAGAAGGACTTGGCTATCCACACTAAGTTGAATCTTGTTAGCAAGCAAGTAATGCATCAACCATGCCTCAACCTTCTCGTCCAATAGCAATATACATCATTTCAACCTCAGGATCAAGTTGTTAAGTAGAAAATGCTATAATAAAACCCATCTTCTACTCGCCTAGTTGCCCCAAGGCACACCCAATTTGTGACTATGAAAGCATCTACAAGAACATAAAACTTACTTTTTCAATTAACATATACCACATGATGTGGACTCAAGTGTTGCTTTCCCCATTGTAGTGAGATGCATACGTGTGACACGGACCAAGTGTTGCTTTCCCCCTTGTAAAGACATGTATCATATGACACGGGCTCAAGTGTTGCTTTTCCCTTTGGAGAGACATTAGAAGTAATTGACGAAGGTAAGGCAATGATGTAGGTAAGGGTACTTTCGAGGTACTCAAAATGTTTAAAGTACCTCAATTCCAACAATGATATCATTATGTTATGTTAGTAATGTGGCTATTTCCTCAAAATAGCTACTTTTTCTCCATATACAAACATGTGCGCACACGCACACACATGCACGTGCACATGTGCACACACACACACACACACACATGTATGTATGCATGTATGTTTTCTTTGTCTTTTCTTTTTAGGAATCAAATGATTAATAAGTATCTCTACACATCTAGAGCCTAAGAGTCAAGGTTTGGAATAAGAGTTTACAAAATACCTATGAACCATTTTGTGACTATTGAAAGAAGTAATTGTTGACAAAACATGGAGCCTACATACCCTACAAAGAAGAGAGACAACAATATCTTCTAGTAATGCAAAAAATAAGTAGTCATTACAAATCAAGTGAATTGTATGCATCATAAGATGTGACTTGGAAGGTTACTTTCCCACTAAAAAAAGGGATCTATTAACTAATTTATATTATCATGTGCCCCATACTTGCAATGAGAGGCTATATGTGATGTGCAATGTTAAATTTTAGTTGACGTTTAGGTTTTCAAACATCAAGGGTCATGAATTTAAGCAGTCAAGATCAAGATATCACAAACCAAAAGAATTTTCAATTGGGAATTAAAGCTCTTATATGAGCTTAGAAGCCTAGAAAAAATGGAAGAAGCTACAACAATAGAGAAACCTGAGCCCATTCTCATTAAGAAAGGACAATCTTTACAATGTGACAAGCTATTTTCATCATGGCAAAATATTTGTCCCTTTGAGATGATTGACAATTGGTCCAATAATGGTGGACCCTTTATCAATAAAATCTCACTTCTTTGAGAGATTTGCGTACTTGTTATTAACTTGCTTGAAAGTGTACTATTGGCTACTAGTGATGTGGCATGGAAGAAGGGCTAAGCTTTTAAGATCTTATGCAAAATAAGATATTTGCTAGTATATACAAAAAATGAGGTTGAGTCACACAATTTGTAACCATTGACATAAAAGGTAGAAATTGAAAGAAGTCATGCAAAGTTGACGAATCAAGGGCCATCTCGAGGGGAGGGTGGTGGTAGTGTGGCTAAGGCATCTAGATGCAGAGCTCCTAATTTTATGAGAGAATTAGCGAGAAATCAATGTACACAAAAAGCAGCTAAAATATTTTGATTGGCTTATTCCTTTAGAAAATGCACATGTTTCCTAACAATGCTACCTTACACATTTTCATGGGGTTTATGTGAGGCTCTAATTCTATTATTGCCTATTACGATGGTTTCATAGCATGGTTATGTTTTAACACATCCCTAGAACCTAGTTCCCACGATAATTACATTTTAGTGAAAAACTAATATTCAATGAATTACCAAATGTTCAAGTCAAATGCATGCTTTTGATTTGGTTCTTGAAACTTATTTGCCTAGGTTCTTGATTGATGTAATCTAATTGTGTTCACAGATAACTCACTCAATGTTAGTGTAAAGTGAATTGAGAGATTAAGATCAAACTTGGAAGTTTGATGAAAACAATGTTTAAGCGCAATACATAGGGCTCATTTAGTTATAAAAGTAGAACCTTATAAATCATCGAGAGGGTAGAAGTGAAAAGACGTGATATCAAATCCCAAATAGTGTTTTTTGTTTAGTGATCCTCAATCAAAGGGTTTTATTTTGAAGGAAATAGAAAAGTTGAGATTAAATAAAACAATGTTATTGAGATTCAAAATACAACTAAAATAGTAATTGACATTAGAAAAGAAAGACAAATGCGATTGTTTTTTATGCTTGGAGCAACAAAACCTATTGTAAACATCTTCAAATACATCTAGTCCATTTGAAACACTATTACTAGTGGGCTGCATCAAAGGCACTAAAAGGCTTGCTAGCTATTAGCTAATTGCTACCAAATAGTGTTGCAACAAGACTTCTTGCTTTTTACCTAAAGTGGGCAAGTAGGGATAGAGCTCCTTCAAGATTGCACATAACTTCACATTTCCTTAGTAGATTGATAACAGTCAATTCTTAAGGAACTTATAATTTTATAAACACTTATTCACTGATATAATTGATATCATTCATGCATTTTTGGAGTGTTGACGCCTCGAGGGATGTGGAACGCAAGGTCAGGACTCATGTACCCTAACAATAACTCAACCTACACTCAAACCACTACGCTACAATCCCATGGGTTACTTTCATGAATTTTTAGAAAAAAGGAAAACTAGGTAGGAGTACTAGTAACCACTGCAAAAATGATACTTTGAGAATGAAATGCTAACCCAAAGCTGCGAGTCCCGAAAAGGCTGTCATAAGGGTTGTTATATAGAAGGGGGATCTTGATTCTTAAGCTTTAGGAGGAGAAGAGGAGTGGGGTTGAACATGATATGCCATGAAGTTTGAACAATAAACAGTGGTATTCATTGATCTCGATCTCTTTCGACGTGTGCTGATGTTTGCAGTACAAGGTTGGCACTATAGATAAAATGCCGTCTTTAATGTTTTATAAAGGATCCGCGAAATAGGGAAGGCGGGGCCCGCCCTGCTGCCGTTATTATTCTATTTCTTTCGATTCGAAATGTAGAACAGGATAATAACAAAAGGCCTTTGGATTCTACGAAGCTTTTTTTCTCTTCGGAGTCCGGACTTGAAGAATTAAAACGATGAACCGTTCAACACAGGCTAGAAGAGCCTCCGCGGGCCCATGCATCCCCTACCCTTTTTTCTTCGAGGGGAGGGCGGGATGGAGGGCCCCGGACGAGTTTCCTTACAGCTCTCTTGCCACACCTGGGTTTGGGGGGCTATGAAGCTAACAAAGATATCATTGTGATTAAGAGCCGTGTCGCACCCAATTACAATAGTTTTAGTAGAGCTATTGCAAATGATTGGCTATGAGCCCCATTGCACTAGCATGTAGAGTGCACACAACAACACAACTTTCAATCATCGTAACTCCACAAAAAGAGTGGTTGCACTATGGGGACAGAGGTGCAAGATGTCACCCGATGAAAGAGATGTGCATAGCATTCTCATGTCAAATCCATAAGAGCATGGGGGTTTTGCGAACGAATCAGAAATCAGCCCCTGGCTAGCCCTACATTAGCACCCCCTTTTGCTAGTGTGCTAGTAGGGGAAGGCTCTTCCCACTAGCACCACAAGGTGCAACCCCAAGGTTAGTGGTGGGGGGAGTGGTGTTCCACTCCCTCCACTAATCCTAAGTGCGACCAAGCCTGAAATCGAGAGCATGAATCTTCTTGCTCAATCAAGAGCTTCTGTCTAACAATCAATACCTCCCCTTTGACACACCAACTCTTTCCCCTCGACCTACAAGCACTAGGTGCGATAACAAAGTTAGCGTGTTTCGCTTATTGCCCCACTAACCCTCATTACATTGAGCATGACATGGCTCTAAGACTTCCTACAATCACGTGGAGAGGTCGTAAATACAAATATTTCTAAGATCCTAACTTATTGGATCAAGCTTGTTCTCCTATCAAAGTCAAAGAACATGCATCATGTACAGCCCAATGAGAAGCCTTGGATGCCTCTAACCCTATTAACACTATGTTAGCAAATGGCGGTTAATGCAGTCGTACTCCTTGCAAATGAAAAGGGTGTGACCCAAGGGCTAGTGGGAGGGAGTAGTATTTACTTGCCCCCATCATCCCTAGGTGCGACTAGGCCGTAAATAAGTTACGTGTCCTATTAGGGAACTCCAAAGCTCAAGGGAGTTGGTCACATCTCCCTCAAGTCTGAATATCACTTTTGAGACTGATTCTCAATTTCACTTTTTAGAGCAAGTCACGTGCCTTGGTTTTTCTTTCAAAAACCAACTATCACATATTTATTATCCCTTTTCGATCATAGTAATAAACACAAAAGATAATAGTGTTAATAAAATATATTCACTTACAAGATCCAAAACACATTAGTTCGGATTGTTGGTTCAATGACCCTTGGCAAATCCTTTTCATCAAGCTTCCCTACCATACAAGCTATACCCAACTACCATTTTACTTTGTGTACTGTTTCTTCCCATTTGACTTCTATCTCTACCTTTTCAAGAACTAATTGTAACCTTGCTTCCCATATTGTCTACAAAGTTAGAACTCTAACAATTTGAAGCCCAAGCTATCTCTATTCATCTTGCATCCTTAGTCTACAAAGGGCACATAGCTCCGTCTTCTTGTGCTCTTCTCCCTCAATATCAATGATAGGGAATACCCAAACCCCTATTGGTATACAATCATCCCAAAATAGATAGCTTAGAGACTCCTACTAGCCATATTTACACATTTCATTTGTGATTCTTCTAAACCTTTCTCCTCTCATAATTGCACCCATGATGACTTTCCACATGAACAACCTATCTGTGCATGGCAACTTTAAGGACTAGTTATTTTTTCGTACCTCTACTCCTCTATTCTATTTAATCCTCATGTTTTGCATACCCTTTCGAGATTTTTCTCTTTGTTGCCTTGATTATTTTGATGCTTAGCCCTCACTTCACATCTTTCCCCACAAACTTAGGAGAGGTAGAGCAAAGGAAGCTTGTTTGGTGCATTCCTCTCCTCCCTAAGGTTATGGTTAGTAATAGTGGGTTGAAAGCCCAAAACAAAGAAAGGTTTTCTTCAACTTGCAACTTCTTGAGATTTTTAATTGCTCAAAGCTTATGAGATTAGAGACTATGCCATGTTTTTTTCAATTGCATGAATAGTCATTAAATCCATGCCCATTAGTCTCCAAGTCTTTCAAAAAACCAATTCCTATATAGTAGTTGGTTCTCAATGCATTGCTTTCTTATCTATACTTGGGAGTTGAAGCCCTTCTCGATTCTAGTGCTTCTTCAACAATTCATTGCAATAGAAGCAAGGTACATGTTCCTACTTTGCTTCCCCCACAAAAGTCCCTTTATTTTTTGCAATCCCTCATTCAAGCATATTAGTGGCAAACAAAATAGCATTGCAAGATACATGAAGTGCCTCAAATTTTTTCGTTGACATGTAATATCCTAGTTGTTGAGATCCAATAACTAATTTCTTTTCTTAGATTGTCTAAAACCCCATTGTTTTCTCTACTTTCCTAACCTCCATGCAAATACAAACGTCCACATATATAAATATTTAACCCCTTCCTATGACTTTCCCCCTTTAGCCTAGCTTTCATAGATCCTTCTATGCGACACTAATTAGTGATGACTTCTCAATTGATTCTAAACCTTGCTACCTTTCCATACAAGTCCAAAAGTTATATTGATTTGCCCAAATTGCACTTTTCTACTTTGAGCATCATTAACCAATCATTTGCCACCTTTTTGTCTACATTCACATGATAAGGCTTGAGAGCACATGTAGTTGACTAGTTCAATAAGGACTTAGAGAAAAATTGAAATTTTTTGTTAATATTACTTATTTGTTAGTATTGTTAACCATCGATTGCTTCCTCCCTGCATGAAAAATGTTGCAATACTTCCGAGCATTGCAAGGGTACTAATAGTGTGGTGTGCATGGATTTTTTTAATGTTTGTGGATTTTTTGGTTTTTGTTTTTGTTTTTCTAAAAAAATTTGTGTATAAAATTAGTGTACAAGTATTTATGGTACAAGGCTACTCTACCAAGATGTAAGCCATTAGAGAACAGCATATTTGTCAAGAAATTTCCAATATTTTGCCATTAGGATTAGATATGTAGCGGTGTATAGTACTATACCTCCTTGATAAAATTGATTCACAACATGGAGCTCTTGTTTTATGAGGATTTTATCGAGTAAGGGAAGGTCTAAGAGATGTCCAGTTAGCATGACTCCTTGTACTATGGTAAGTACCCCAAGGGAATTCGAAGCTACATATGTTGGGTTAAATTGGGATTTCCAGATGGCTCATTGTTGCTCTGAAACGGTGGAGCAACTTCCGAGTTCAATCATTGAGGTTCTCATTGTGTACCACACTTGCTCAAATGAGCTACCATTCTCTACCTTCCCTTCTAGTGCCAGTAATTCCTTGATGCTTAATGGATTGTAGAATATTGGGACCAAATGATGTTCCTAAGCTTCCTCTTTTGGAACGAGTTGCAAAAAGTTATTTAGTTGATCATTGTATTGCTCGCTAAGATGTTATTTCTCTTCTCAAGATAGTGGCCATGTTAAGTAATCCTCAAAATCTTCAGGGAGAATTCCAACATTAGATTTGGCATAAACACGAGCAAAGAAGGTGTTTTTTTCATGCAATTCTTGAAGGAAAATAGTCATATGTTAATTTTTCATTGTGGGCAATTTTTGCTGCAATGTCCTTTAATCTTCATAGCTCTAAGCTAGGTTTCAATTGAGCTGGAGGTTTTGGGTGGGTGAAGCTTGGGCTCGTTGGATTGGTGCTAATAGCATTCTTTCTTGAGGTAATAGGCATATTTTCCTTGGTAAAGTTGGTGGCTTTAGTCGTGAGACTATTATGGTTCCACTTCTTGATGGGAAGTAGTAAGGAATGAGTTAGTGATTTTGGAAGTTATAACAACTAAGGGCAACTGCTGTCTTAGATCCCAATTTTTTTCGAAAGGATTCTTAGGGTTAAGGAACTCTTGTGTGTTTCCAGCTCCTTGTGGATGCATCTTAAAGGGCAAATATTCATGCCCTTTAAACCCTCTATTAAGGGTTCCTTTAGGATGTTTTATTTCTTCACCTAGATTTATAGGATGATTGCTCTAATCTATTCTAGTCATGTGAGGTGAGGACATAGTCAAGTCACTCTACTTTTCATTCTTTGATGAAGGAGTGGATGCACTATGGAAAAATCAGGAGCTAGACTAGTTGTGTCACACAACCATGAGTTAAACCGTTTGAAGAAGTCAGGATTGTATCGAAGTGAAGCATAGCTATCTAGGATTGTTGGGTCTTGGGTAAGGCAAAACACATATGCAATGACATCAAGCACTATGCTTCCTACTCCTAGCCTGCTAGCCACACGAAGGGCTTCTTCAACAAAAAGTTTATCGCACAAGGGATGATTTTGGGCGGTGGCTAAAAGTTCGACATCATGGACGATTGATAATACTCGTAGGGATGTAGGAGAGCATATGTGGGGTCATGCAAAGATTTCCAAAGAGCTTTCATTTGCTCAACTATGGTCATTAGTTGGTGGCTAATTTAGCTGCTAGGTTGTGGTTAAAATGTCATTTGTGCTCAAATGCACCTTGTCCTTTTCCTTTTCATTCCATTGCTTCTAATCTTTCCCTATTTGTCTCATGAAGGGTGCTATAGAAAGAAGGAACTAGATGCAAATCTCTCGCTATGGCATTTAGCATACCTTTCGTGATTTCCTTGGAAATGTTCATGTAGCGAGAGAAAATTTATTGTTACTCATCCCAAGTCAATGGTTTTTTTAAGAGCTACTTGTGCTTATTCGTAGGTTTTCCAATGTCATTGTAAATGTATGCACATGTGAGCGATGACAGCTTTGCTTCCAACTAGACCAAACATTTAAATTACTGACTCATTAGTTTGTTGCACTAGCTCATCAGCCATCTCCTCAAGAGCTTTCTATGTGAGTGTAAGATTGAGGTGCATTGGATGTTTTGGAGGTAACAAATATGTTTCTTGAAACATCATTTCTAAGAGTGGACTGACAAGGACTTGTTCCTCCATGGATGTGACCTTTGTCACAGCCAAAGGCAATGACTAATGACATTCCTGTGGAAAGTAGTAGTTATGGAATTGAAGGGCTAACTTTTTTTGTTGGTCGAGGTTGACTACTGGGTCAAATCCTTACTTTGGTTGGGTGTGGCAATGTCCTTGGCTAATTTTTATGAGCCTATTTGCATAGGTTGAGTAGTGGCATGAGGCTATTGCTATTGGACTTCTTGTTTAGTAGTAATAATAGTTGAGTCAGTGGATTGGCTACCATTGATAGGCAAGGCTAATTGCTTGGGTAAATCCTTAGGTAGATAGGAAGCAGTTGTGTCCTTTGTAGTACTTTGTGCATGCACTTGCTCAAGCTAGCATCAACACAAGGGTGCTGCTACTGTGCTTCCCATTTTTTATCAAATGAAGAGGGTTTAGGAGATCTGGGACTCTTGAGTGGGTCAATGGGTGCCTTAAGTGGTTGCATTCATTCACTACTTGAGTGACATCTTGTAGAGGGATCTTGGCTTTCTCCATTGAAGTTGTTTTCTTATTGAGCACTCTTACTCTTTCTTTAAATGTGGCAACCTCATCAGGCAATTGCTCTTCAATCATGTTAGGTTGGTTGTCCTTTTTTTTTGATAGGTCATATATTTGCTTCATGGGTTCTACTCGAGAGGGCTCAATCTCTCCAATGATTCTTATTGTAGACTTGTATCTATGCTTCAACCTCCTCTTGCATTTCGTTACTTGGGGTGAGATCCAGGCTTTGGTTGACAGAGGTGGTGATGCACATGGTTTAGGTACCCAAATCCATTGATACCCTATGTAGTATCCTTGAGCACATTGCAATGCTTTGGATACCCATCATGGCAGTATCGTGCTAACTCTTTGTCGATGCTTATGGTGATATCCCTAAGATCTTCACCTCTTTTTGTGTGGTGGTCTATTTTTTGCAATATTAGGAACTAGATTGGAGTTGTTAGGTGCTTGGGTTTCCTCGCTAGGACTAGGGGACTTTGCACTCGTGGGTATTTGATTTTGCTCTTGTGGCTTAAGGAGTTCTCTAAGAATTGACGATTCTCCTCTCTAGGGTCTCCATTGAGCTCCAAGATTGGCGGCTTGCCCTTTCCTTGAGCAATGGCGGGGTTGCCTTTGCTAAACATTGTGATGATCTTGACATCGTGTAGTGTCAAGTGTATTTGTTGTGCTTTGTAGTCCACATTGCATTGAGTTACGTACTTGAAAAGTCTTCCAAGTAGGATTTCCTTTCTGACATCCTTATGATTCGAATGCACATAGAATGTAGTCGACAAGCTTTCAATCTTTAATGTAAGTAGATTTTTTATTTGCGTAGGAGAGAGTAAGGTGATCCTCCATAAGGGTTGGTTGTAGCATCCATAGGTACTAATATGGGTTGTCCAATGCATGTCCTTGAGTCATAAGTGAGGGTGCTATAATTAGCTCATTTGTCAATGAGAGCTTTAGTGATGTGCTCTCTTTGATCCTAAGATAGGCAGGTGGGATTAGCTCATCATCTTCTAGGTCTATGGTAATAGCCTTGGCCATGCAAGTGGAAATAGCAATCTAGGATGCACGTGACAAAAACTGCTATTGGATTTTCTATGTTCAAGATATTTATGACTCATGTGAGTGGGTCTGTACTCAATACATTGAGGGTCCCTAGCAACTTTTTTTTGCCTTGGGCAATAGTGGGTCTCATGGTTTGATTGTTGGCAGGTTCGACAATCATGGCTTATAAGGTTGCATGGGGTTGATTTCTAAGAGGTGGGTCATGGGACGACTGCATAGCATTTGTAGTTTGTCTAACATGGTCAAGTTGAATAAGAATTTTGGCTTTCCTGAGCATATGATCTCTTTGCAAGTTTTGGTCCACACAAAAGTGAATGGTTCTATGATCTAGATCAAGGGCACTATGAGATTCAACTATGGCAATTGTGCGACACCCAACCCGGTCGCTTCTTGCAATGGGGCAGCTAGCCAATTTGTTCCTTGGGCATTCAACTCAAAGGCTATTGGGAACTCATTGAATTGCATAGGCTCCATAGTGTGTTGGAAAGTATCCACGATTATTGTTTTGTCCCAGACTTCCAACTCGCAATAGGGTTTCCAATGTGTGACGAAGATGAAGAGTTGGATAGAAGAGCAAAGTTACAATGTCTTTGATATGTAAGCGCTCTCACATTTTCTTTTATGCATCCCTAAACTTTGTGTTTCTATTACTTCTCATTCCCATAGTCACACATTCGCAACTAATCGTACTTTTCCTTTATTTTAATTTTTTCCAAGTGCATGATGCACAAGCAGGCTTTCTTTTCTTTCAAACACTTATAGATCTTGCAAGAGTTGAAATGTTAATCACAATTCGATATTAAGTGTAGGGATTGTGGTACCTGTTGCTTGTGTTGGCTCTTGAACTTCTGGATTTTGTTGGCTTTGCACATTATTTGTTCTTATGTTCTTTGGTTCTTCATAGCTATAAAGAAAGACTAACCAACAATGGAAATGAATAGGAAATAAAATTACTCTAAGCTACACACAACAAGAAATGTATCAAACTGAGTTACAAGCATAGCCACGTCATGGAACATCTTCTATTACTATAGCACAATGTAGCCATGAGCTGCAAACCAAGTACAAGAAGTTGAATAGACAAGAAGGATAAAATTGTGATAATATCAAAGAATGATGCTACATTAGCACTTCTTGCCTTTTTATACTAATTCCTAAGTCATCTTTTCTCTTGGCTCAAGTATTTACAAAGTTTATACTTGGAATAGGCTTCAACTCTCATGTTGATAATTTGCTTCATTACAAATCATCCCCTTCTAGATATGTTTTGTCCTCAAAACTGAAGATAATGAGGTAATAGGCAAGTTGTTAATGAAGAAAATTATGTCGATAAAGATCCATAAGCATGTGGAAGCACTTTGTGTGAAGAAACATCACAATGAACCTGAAACAGTGAATTGACTGCTTGCTGTCCAAACAGGGTTGCATCAATAGTATTGCCATAACTTGTGACTAGAGTGTCCAAATTCAGTGTTTGAAGTGTAGAGATGAAATACACAACCTGAGGCATCATCCCATACCATCAAGACCACTTTTTGATGTCATTAAGGCAATTTAATTAAAGTATTTTAAAACAGCAAGCTGTCCCTCCACAAACTATCATCATTCATCTTGCAAAAGCCATGGAAAAGTGTCCAAATAAGAAGAGGGTTGCCAAGTGGACTCTTCCATTGGTAGCCCCTTCCATTTGATAAAAAATTCAATGGGATTTTGGTTCCTAAGAACCTTTTCATGCTTCCCAATAATCTTCTCAGGTTCATAGGCAATCAATCCATCTTCCTCAAGTGGTGAAAGCTCTTCAATAACTTGTACATCCTGCCCAATATACTTCTTCAATTGTGATACATGAAAAACATCATGTATGCGAGTAGTTGAAGGCAATTGGAGCTTGTATGCAAGCTCTCCAATCTTTTCCAACACCAAATATGGGCCATAAAATCTGTGTGCCAACTTGTTATTTCCACCCTTAAGGGATGCATAATGAGTCTTGGGCACCTTCAAAAAGACCCAATCTCCAATATCAAAGTCCATATGCCTCCTTCTATCATCAGCATAGGACTTCATGACATCTTGTGCCTTTCATATGTCTTCTTTACATTGCTTCATAAGCATCTCCATTCTTTCAAACTCATCCTTCGCTTGTGGATTCACATATTCATGAAATATAACTAAAGGAATTTGAACATTGTATCCATAGAGTGCTTCAAAAGGAGCCATCCCAATGCTCATATGATATGTATTGTTGCAACAAAATTCAACAAGGTGCAGCCAATTATCCCAGGATGATTGCGTGTCATGACAATAATGTCTTAAGTATACTTCCACCCATCCATTAACCCTTTCGATTTGACCATCGGTTTGAGAGTGGTAAGAGATACTTGGGGCGAGAGTAGTGCCCATGAAAGTAAACAAACCCTTCCAAAAATTTCCCATGAATCTAGTGTCTCTATCTGACACTATCCTCAAAGGCATATCATGTAGCTTGAACACTCCTTCCATGAATGGGTCGGCTACTTGCTTTGCTGAAAATTGTGTCTTGGTTGGAATAAAATGGGCTGATTTGGTAAGTCTGTCCACCACAACAAAAATGCTATTCCAACTGTGCCTTGTAGTAGGGAGGCCTATAATGAAGTCCATTGAAATGTCAGTCCATTTTCCTTGTGGGATAGGCAAGGGGGACTGAAGGAGACCGACTGGTAATAAAAAATGAATCTTTATTTTGTTGACATTCCAAACAATGAAAGACATACTCCTTCACATCTCGCCATAGGCCTTTCCAATAGAAACTCTTGTGCACTTTGTCAAAAGTCTTAAAGAGACCAAGATGACAAGCCAAGGGCAAATAATGCATTTCTTGAAGGACTTTCAGCCTAAATTTGCTTTGAGGGATCAAGTAGACCTTTCCCTTGTACCATAAAAATCCATTATGCAATTTAAAGTTTGGATATTCTTCATTTACCCCTTGCTATAATTTTTGCATTATTGTGGCAGCATGCTCCTCCATCATATATTCTTCTTGTATGTCATTTATCCAATCTTTATATATAGTGGGGACAGTAGATACATTACATGCCCACATCCTAGAAAGCACGTCGGCCACTACATTGTCATTTCCAACCGTGTATGCTATCTCAAAATCATATGATTGAAGAGTTGCCAACCACCTTCTTTGCTTAGGAGACAAGTTGGACTGTGAGAGAAAGTACCTCAACACCCTATGGTCACTTTTCACTTTAAAGTGACTTCCATAGAGGTAATGATGCCATTTATTTACTGCATGTAGTATAGCTAGCATCTCTTGCTCATGTACATGCATTTGCCTCTCTTTTTCATCAAATTTTCTACTCTTGTATGCAATGACACTATGTTCTTGGGCTAAAACAGCCCCCAATCCTCTCCCACTAGCATCCGTGTAGATCACAAAGACTTAGAAAAGTTGGGACAAACCAATATAGGTGCTAAAATGAGGAGTTGCTTCACCTAATTGAAGTTTTTGTCGGCTATTTCATGCCAAAAGAAAGCTTCTTTCTTTAACCTATCAATCAATGGTGCAGGCACATGAGCATAATTCTTGAGTGATAAATCTTCGGTAAAAAGAAGACAAACCAAGAAAACCCTCAATGAAGTAGTATTTGTTGGAGTAGACCAATATTTCACATATTGGATCGTTTTCGAGTCAACCTTGATTCCATTTTCTCCAACTATCCCAAGTATTCTACTTCTTTGGGCATGAATGTACATTTGGTTGCTTTAGCAAACAACTTATGACTTCTTAATATGTCAAAAACTTCTCTAACATGCTATAAATGCTCTTTTTTGTTCTTGCTATATATCAATATATCGTCAAAGAACACCAAAACTGTCTTAAACAAAAGTGGTTGAAGTATTTTGTTCATTAAAGGTTGGAATGTGGCTAGAGCATTTGAAAGACCAAAGGGCATGACCATGAAATGATACAATCCCCTCTCGGCTCTAAATGTAGTCTTGTATTCATCCCCCTCCTTCATGTGTATTTGGTGGTATCCGGATTGCAAATCGATCTTTGAAAAGACCTTGGCATCCTTCAATTGCTCTAAGAGATTATCAATCCTTGGTATTGGATACCTATTTTGATAGAGTCCTTGTTCAAGTCCCAATAATCTATGCACATGCGGAATGAACCATCCTTCTTTTTGACTAAGAGAATGGGAGAAGCAAAGGGAGATTGACTTGGTTGTATAAGACCCATTTCAAGTAGCTCCTTTACTTGGTGCTCAAATTCTTCTCTTTCCACTTTGAAAGGCAATATGGAGGCTTATTGATAGGCTTGGTATTTGGAAGCAAGTCGATGGGGTGATCCACTTCATGCTTTGGAGGAAGAGAGGAAGGGGGTTAAAATAAATCATCATACTCTTCCAACAATTTACAAAGACAAGGATCTATATCTTTTGAAGGAGTAGAGGGCTGATCCTCATCAATCTTTGACAAGAGAACATACATGCCTTTGCATTGATCTCTCTCTTAATCTTCTTGGGGCTTATCACCTCTAGCTTCTTCTTCTCAATCCCTCGAAGAGTAACTTATGTCCATGCCATTGAAATTCCATTTGTAGCCTATTCAAATCCATGGTAAACCTGCCAATACTTTTTAGCCAATTGCAACCAAGTATAATATCAATGGGGCCCATCTCCAAGACAATAAGACTCATCGAAGTGGTACAAGATGATGATAAAGTGATGGGAACATTAGAACAAATCTGATTACTACTCTCATAAGCTCCATTTGTCACTTGGATTCTTAGTGATGAAGGCATTTCTTGAGTGTACAACTTTAGCCCATCAAGAGATCATGTATTAACAAAGCTATGTGTACTCCTGGTGTCGATAAGAATACGTGCAATTCTTCCATTAATGTAGCCTTTAAGGCATAATGCATTGTTCCCTTTGGAACCATTCCATGCATCACGGGAGATAGAACAAAGCTTCAATGAATCCAAATTTGTCCAAGGATCATACCACCCAGGTCGAATGGAAAACCATCCATAGGATCATAAAAAATTTCATGGCAATCATCATCATGGTCATGCATCTCCTCAAGAGTAGGTAAGCACTCAAGCTGAGATAGATTGCTTTCATTTGCCTCAACATCCAATTCCTCTTCAAAGGTCATCCTCACTTTGACATTCTTGGCTTTGCATTTTGTCTTGTAGTCGGGAGACCATTTCTCCCCACATTTGAAGCATAGACCTTCGCGTACAAGTCCTTTAGCTTGTCATTAGACACATGCTTTCCTTGCACCATAGGAGTTGAGTTTTTGCCACCTATTTCAGTCATCTTTCCATCTGACCTATTTTCACCATTAACTTTGAAATTACTCCCCTATTTTGATATATAAATAGAAGGAAATGTAGGAATCTTACTATGGGTATTTGTTGGCTTCCCTCCTTGCTGAAATTCAGTCTTTGTTTGCCCATAATTTGCAGTTGTTCTAGTAGAGTGGTTTGGTTGAAAATGCTACCTTGTTCTTTGTTAAAAACTATTGTATTTTTTACCATACCTTTCAACCAATTGTATGGCAGCTTGTAAAGAGGATGGTTTCATAGCTCCCACTTCCGAAGATAGAGAAGATTTAAGCCCAAATATATACTAGTTATTCAACTTGGCATTGTCAGATACTCCATTCACATACATAGAGAGGTCAAGGAATTGGTTAGAATAATCTCTAACATATAATACCTTTTAGTTAAGAGCATACCATTTCTTCTCTAACTTCTCTTTTTCAATAGGAGACACAAAAACTTCGATCATTGCCCTTTTTAATGCATCCCATGTCAAGAATTTATTACCAATCCTTAACATGTACCGCCACCAAGTGTGTGCATATCCCTCAGAATGTAGGGCAACAAATTTTATCTTGGCATTCTCTGGTCTAGGATACAAAGAGAAATATATCTCAAGCTTGTCAAACCATTATTCTAATTCTATAGGGGATGGATTTTCACCCTTGAAATTAGAAATGGTTATTTTCTCCTTGTATTCTTGCTCATATTGATGAGATTGGCCATTATTGTGTTGATGTCCATTAAAATTTGGACCAAAAGAATTTTGCTTTTGAACATCGTTACTCCATGTTCCATGAACATATGGTTGTTGTTGTCCATGGGTATATACAAATCCATTTGGCTGATTAAATTGTCCTTGTGGCAGAAAGAAAGAGTTGCCAACAACATGAGACTGTCCACATACTTGATGTCCATACATTGGAGAGTGTATATTTGTTGTAGCATTCATTGGTGGTTGTTGTCCACTTATTTGATGAGGCCAAAACTAATTTGAATGAGGACCTTGTTTAGAAGGCTGATTATTTACATGATTATTGTTAACTTGATGTGACCTAATTTCTTATGCACATGAATTTGTGTATATTTTATTTGCACTAATACAGGATGTGTGACAGGGAATGAGGTGCTTCAGCACGAAGTGTTCCTAAGCGAGGGTCTAGTACATTGTCTAGTGTCTAGTGCAATAATGCACTAGGCGTGAATGGTTTCTTAGTGTAAGAAGGTGTGCTAGTGCACAGAAATGTCCTAAAAAATGTATCAATATGCCTAAAAGTAGTGTGGGTGTGCTAAATGTGGTGTGTGTGTGACTAGGCATTTTGACGTGACTAAGATGTGTGGGTGTGCATAGGGTGTAGTGGGCATACATGCATGCCCAATGCACTATGGAGTAGAATAAGCATGTGTGAATGGATGCTTAAGGTGTAATATGCATGCTTAGGGTGCTACCAATGTATGCACACATGTGAACGAATGGATAGGAGGGTGTAAATGCATATGTGAATCTATGGATGCATAAGGTAGGTGGGTGTACACTTGCATGTAGATGGATGCATTGTGTATGGTCAAAAAAATTGTGTGCAGTCAGGCACACATGGATGCATATGTGTGCAATTAGATGCACTAGAGTGAACGGATGTACATGGGTGTCTAAAATGCGGTTATGATGCACACTATGGACATACACATGTACCCGTGTGGATACATGGTGCACGGTTGTGTTGCCTGCAATCAAATGCACATGTGAATGCATTGAAATGTGATGCAAACTACAGATGCACAAGAATGCATGGATACACTATGTAGGGTGATAGATGCACAAGTGAGTGTGCGAGTGTCAATGAGTGTACTAAAATATAGGCGGATGCACATGTGTGCGGTTGGATACATATGGAGGCACACGAGGTCTAGAAGGATGCATTGTGTTGAATACTATGCACAATGTGAATGCATTATGTATGTCATGGATGCATACATGTGTAGTCAAATGCACACAGATGCATATGTATGCGGCCAAATGCATACACAAGTGCATTAGAATGTGATGCAAACTATGGATGCATGCAGATGAATGTATGAATGCACGATATGAGGTGACAAATGCACGAGTGACTATGTGAGTGTTGATGAGTGCACTATAATGTAGGCAGATGCACACATGTGCTGGCGAATGGATACAAATGTACACGTGTGCAAATCAGTGCACTTGTGTGCGGTTAGAGGCACACAAGGTCTAGATGGATGCATACGGTGATGTGTAGTGTGCTTTGTGTCTACAGTTGGCATGTGTGCGCTTTGCATGCCACTTTTGAGCCACTTTTACTCCCTCCTCCCTCCCCTCGATTCCCTTGTGTGAACACGATAGCACTAGGGGCGAGTCTGAAGTCTAGCAGCCGTAGGCACCCCCACAAGAGGTGTACATGTAAGTTGTCATATGCCTACCTAGTGATGCTAATGTGTATGATGTGTGTATGCATGTGCATTAAGGGTGTGAGTACGTGTACATATGTGTGTGTGCATTAAATGTGTATGTGTGGGTATGGTGTTAATTAAAGGTGTGGGTGTGGTGTGGTATATGTGTATGGTGTATATATTTAATATGTTGTGAACATGGAGTGCATGTGTAGTGTGTGGGGGCTTAGTGTGCTATGTAGGGGTGGGGTTCATGTGGGATGTGAGCTATGTGTGTGTGTGCACATGCGGTGTTAGTGAGGAGGGAGAAGGTGGCAATGGCAAGGCGTAGAGGACTCATTGGGTGCTTGTGCAACCTACGAAATGATGATAAGAGGTGCACGATGGCCGATCGCTTGGGCAATGGCCCTAGCTACGGCAGTGCAATGCTTTGGAGATTGAGTGACAAGTAAGAGGCCAGGGTGGCCGAATGCACTAGATGTAACCTCGCATAGGGGTGGCCCTATGGAGTAATGTGCTAGCAGCAGTCGTATGTGGGGTGAAGAAGGGAAGTAGGGTGGGAGTCACAAGTAGCAACCGTGGAGGAAGGTGTCAAATGCTGGAGCATACGCAAGAGAGTGAGGTGGTAGGGTAGGAGCCACAGGTAGGTAGTGAATGTCTTGGCACCATGTCGTCCTCATGAAGGAAGCCCTCTTGGTGGCGACGAGGGTTTGCAGGGGCCAAAGGATAGTAAGGCTATTGGTTGTCCTTTACCTTCTCATGTGAAGATCAATCATGGTGATTATTTGTAGTCAAATGATGGGAGACTTGAGATGGCCAAGGTTCTGTGTGCATTCATAGTGGGTAGTTTAATATATGGCATGATAGCCACTCATCCTAATATAGCATTTCTAGTGGGAGTTGTAGCATGTTATATATCTATACCTAGCAGGCAACATTGGGATGCCATGGAGGGTATCATGAGATACCTTAAAAGCACAACAAATATGTGCATTTGCTATGGTAGTTAGGATACATAAGTTGTGGGTTACACTAACTCAAATTATACAAGACATGTAGATAGTAGGAAGTCCACCTCTAGGTATGTCATTACCTATGCCTGATGTGCTATCTCTTGGATATCCATGGTGCAGAAATGCACAGCCTTGTCTACTACCAAGGCTAAGTACATTGCAACTACTAAGGCTTGCAAGTAGGCCCTATGGTTAGGCTATTTGGTTGCAGATCTTGGTACAATTATGACTCCCACATTGCATTTGGATTCGATGAGTTCCATTCAATTGGCTCGTAATCTGGTCTTCCATTAGAAGACAAAGCACATTTTGAGGTGCGCTACCACTTCATTAAGAAGGTGGTACATGAAAGTCCATTGAGCTTGTAAAAAATCTCTATAGATACAAATCTTGCATATCTGCTCACTAAAAATCTCCAGTGGTATGATATCCCTTCCTCAGGAGGTTGATGGGCATAAGATGAGATGATGTCTTTCCTCATCCTATGATACTCTATGTACATGTTGTATCTTTTCTGTTTTTTTTGCTTTACTTATCACTAAGGCACATTTTCCTTTAAGTAGGAGCTTGTTGGGGATTAAAGGATGTCTATGCCTAGCTACCTACATTTACTTGTATATAGTACCCGCACACATGTACACTGCAGGTGGAGGGTACACATCACTATCACTTTCTTCTTTATTCTTCTATCGGCAATAGAATAATGGAAGGCAAGTCACACATTGTGACTGTTAGAGTTCCCACACATCAATCTCTCTCTTTTTGCTTAAACCTTCATAACTTTTGCTCCCTTCTTACTTCTATTTGTGCTTCCAACTTTTGCTTACCTTTCACATAGTCCCTCTTTTTCTTCTCTAGCTTGTACTTTCTCAATGCATATAATTGTGCACACATCTAGTGCACAAAATACATGCAACTATAATAAGTATACATAGGAAAGCCTCACATCCATTCCTCGTATACATTGCAAACTTTTCTTCATCTTATCAATGTTTTGGTTGTGTTTATGGCTATTTTGATAAATATATCAATATGTTTGCAGTTCTTTCTTGTATAGTTCTTGTGTGCTAGGTTGTTGCTTTTGTATTATGTAGGGAAATTATCATCCGTTTTGTGAGTTATAGTTGTAACATGCATCTTTCAAGTCATGCTTAAGTTCTTATGTAACTCGGAATAAGCTAGTTACCTTGCCAAGAAAATTCATTTGATGATATTGTATGTAGGACAAGACTAGCCTTATAGTCGCAGCATGGGCATATATAATGTAACTTAAAGTGGTTTTGTAGTTGAGGAATAGAATTGTATGAACGAGAGAGAAAACTTTTACTTTGAAATGTTCAAAGTTAATTGGAATAATGGTAGTACATTCTCGAAAGCCCCTGGATTGGTACAACTTCATCCAACTAAATTGTGGCCTTTTGCCTTCCTCACCTTTGTTAGCTCTTTGACCTTTATTGGTGTGCTACATTGACCCACATTAGTATTGAGCTTTGGTAGCTTATGAGAATAGATTGTTTAACAATGTGGGGCTACACTAATGCATGAATGTGAGACACGATAGAAATGTAGACTTTACTCTTGAGTAGCCTTATCATTGTATGGACCAACTCTAAGTGTGTGATGCAAAAGAGGATTCTATATCTAAAATTTTTTGTGACCTTCTTTTGGATCTTATACTTTAAGAAAATATATTGGCTTATAATAATAAACATAAACTAAAATATTGCATTGAAAGAGATAAGACTAAAAGGGCTTTCCACAACGAGTTTGGAAGGCCAAAAGTGCAAATTTATTTGAAATTGTCCCCTTCTAGTGGTGAGTTTGGAAATGAATCACATGAAAATAGGAGGTCATGTTCTTTCTCTATCTTTGGTTTCACTGTTGAAACCTATAGTAAGATATCAGAGAAGAAGAAGAATGATAAAAAGTGGCATAAGAAGAAAGGTAAGAAGAATATGGAGAAGGAAGACAAGTGTTGGGAGCTGAAAAAGTTTTGAGTCCACAAAGAGCACAACATCAAGCTTGAGAGATAGGAAGCCTTTTAGAAAGAAGTCTACTCCATCGACACTGATGAAGTGCTAGAAAAAATGTAAAGAACACTACTGTTGAAACTTAAACAATAAGTAGTTTTATAAGAACACATCTCCCTTATGGATGCAAACGACTATACAATTTTTGAGCTTGAGGATAAACTTCTCGATATAAAGTTCAAGTATGTAATTTCTATTCTATCTAATAATTGTTAATGTTTTCTCAAAAAGAAAAAGGGAAGAGAATAGGAGGCCATGGACTTTGAAAGTTCCCTCTTCCCATTGCTACTACACATACAACTAGTTACACAGGTCACCCAATAATTTATAACATGGTGGGAATGTGCTCCCAAAATTTGTCCTATGCATATAACTTTCATGCTCTTTTCATGTCTATTTTCAAACTCATTATGACAAATGTCTCTTAAGTAAACACATATTTGATACAAAAGAGGAGACCATAGGGCCCGCGCCATCCTTTGAACTTTCAAGCGGGGCTTCATGTGATGAGTTTGAGACTGCACCTTCAAATACAACACGATTTGGGGATGATCGTTCTCATGCATGCAGTGCACCCAATTGTAGGTAGTAAATTCGGTAAACTATTCATTATAGTTTCATAACTTTTCCAAAATTAATGAAGTTCTAAAGTGCACAAAATAACTTAAGGTTGTAGGAAATGCCCTGAATTTGAGTGTTGTGCGTTTGAAAAGGCTCGATGAGAAGGTGCTCTAATCCAAATTGCATGTTTGCTATAAGATCCAAAAGCAATTTACAAGTTGCTCTTAATTTAAAATTTACGTCTCCATCTAAACGCCAAAATGTTAAGTTGCTGTGCGTGGGAACCTTCGCGAGAGAGAGAGGGGCTGGGAAGGCGTTGGACAGCAGGTCAGCGCCACGTGGCACGTCCGAGAGCTCAGAGGGTGCCACGTGGACGCGGCCGGCCGGCTGGGTGGCAGCACTCATTCCTTGTGCACACGCATGCGCTATAGAAAAAATTGAAAATGGTCCCCCCCCCCCTCCACACACACACACACACACACTCTCTCTCTCTCTCTCTCTGTCTGTGTCTGTGTTCTCTCTATGGGAAGGAAAAGGGGGCGGATTTTTAAAATCTCGCTGGGCTGGGGCGGGGCGGAAAGAAAAGATGATAGAAAAAACGCGAAACAAGCAGCACAGGAAGAAGAGGAGGGAAGAAAAAGAAGAAGAAACCATGGTTCCTGTAGAAGAAGAAGAAGAAAAAGAAACCATGGTTCCTGTAGGTACCTAGTAGGAGGAGGTATCCCCCTTTCCTTTTTTGTGCCCGCACTGTCTCATGTAATACTGATATGATTTTTTATAGTGCCGAGTGCGATTATTGCTCCCTTTACACAAGCGTGCTGGGTAGTTGATGGCACGGAAGGGGATTCCTATGCACACAAACACTCACGAATTCCGACGTGTTCAGGAGGGGAGGGGAGAGAGAGGGAGTGAGAGGAACTCATAGTTGAGAGCGAGTGAGAGAGAGAATTTGCACTGTTGCACAAGCTATTTTTGGGGTTTGTAGTCAAACTACCCTGCAAACATATACGGTAGATAGATCATAGATAAGACACCTAGAGGGGCTTGGAACCATGCATGAAATGAACCAAAGCTCGTATGTAGAGAGGGAGACAGATGAGCTAAAAGAGAGATTTTTAGTCACAGCCTTCTTATAGGCCCCCTGCACATAACAACACTAGTGTATACCCTGTAGGATTATATCGTATAGCCACTATAGATCAGAGAGGCGTCGGAGAGTGCAGAGAAGAAGAGCAAAAGAGAGGGATTTTGGGTCTCGCTCAGACACACCTCACATGCGTACACACATCAGGACACACCATTACACACTCCCCCACACAGGACTCTGCTGCCTTTTCCCCATAGCCAGCTAAGTTCCCCTTCGAGTTCCCCCCTTCCTTTTCTGCGGGTGCCCTTTTTCGATTCTCTCTCCCTTTCTCTCTTTCTCTTTTCTTTTCCCCTCCCTTTTCTCCCTTGGTTTTCGATTCACAACACGCTCTACCTTGTGTGATCATTGCACCCATCTGGTGGGTTGCCCTGCTTTTTTCACTTGAGTCCCGTTAATAATCCTTGCCTTAATCCATTTCCGTTTTTGTCTTTGCATAAATCGCTTTTTTGGGGGCTCCCCATCGTTTGTATTGAGGTGGGTCTTTCCCAAAAAGGAGAAAATGCCATTGCCGGTTGAAGAGCTACGCTATCATTTGCTCCTCTGCGATCGTTTAAATCTCTAGTAAGTCACCATGAAGGTCCCCCCAGATTGTTACCGATATGATAATGGAGGAGGCTCTCGAATGCTCTTGCACATGAGTCATATCTCAAATATGGATTTTGGGCGATCTTAATAGAAACTGTTTGTTGTCAATTAGACGTGCGATTGGGCAAGCTACATATATACACATTCACTGTGCATAAGCTTTTTTGCACTTACATGTTGCCCATCAAAAGGAGCCCCTCTGAAGAAGTAAGTTGGCTTGCAAGGTTCCCTTTTTAGCCACCATTTGAACATCGACCTTCTCTTCTCGTAGATTTATCAGTAGTTTGATTCAAATTATCCCTTTCAGCACACATTTTTACAGGACTCAAAACCAGGGGGTGGCGTTGTTGAAGAGCGATCACCTTTTCTTTCTGATCTTCAGGGGACAGGATGTATTTTGCTTAATGGTGGAAGAGCGAATCTTGCTGCCTGTGGAAATGCAGTTATCGTAGAAAAAGGAAAGTTAAAACAGCATTGTGGCTGTTAGAGCACCATCATAGAAATTTTAGAGGTGCTAACAAAAGATGGTCATGACCACAGGGCATATATAACAAAGTGTATCCATCCAACCGCTCAGCATGGAGCTCTATGGGTTTGTCTGGATACGGCTATGATCAATTTTGTGAGTCTAGTTTACACCTTTTGTTGCAGTATATGGAAGACAGATGCAGATCTGCATTGTTCAGTGCCAGTTTTGATTTTTTCAGGAGCGAAAGGCCATCAATTATGCCGGTGGTCATTGACAAATTTGTTCCAGTATCTGGAAGTTTTTCTTGATACTATGCCATGCTGCACACAATGCTTACAATTTGTACCACATTAGCTGCTTCCACCGATGCTCTTTAACTCCTTTCAGTTGTCATGATAAGGAAAACTGGAAGGGTGGCACAGTTTCGGAGTAGAAGAAAGAACGTCAATCAAGATCACTTGAAAAGGCACGTTCACTTGACAAACTGCATACACTTGAAGAATCACTTACATAAGCAGAAGGCTGAAATGAAACTGGACTTGGGAAATAAGTCTGAAGTGTCTCTAGTCAAAGAGTTGTCTGCTCTAAGAAAATCACGGTCTTTACGAGATCCTTCTACCAGCCCTTCATGGAAATCTCCAAATGTTGGGTCCCTTGTGAGGAAGTTGGACAAAGCAGCTTTGACAGATGGATTAAGACATGGAAGGCCAATGCAAGCCAGTGATTCCAGACTATTGAAAAATTCTTCAAAAGGCACGGATGGTTCCAATGTTGACAAGGTGGTTGCGAGTTCTACAGGTATTATTAATGAAGATGCAGCATTGAGTGACCAGGATGGCTGGGTTGAATTTGATCCTGGATACGGAACAGGTTTTGCCCGTAATATTAAAGGGGATGAAGGTTCAACTTCTCAAGCTGAGGCTGCAATATTAGGATCATCAGGAAACCTTCACACTTCAAAGAGATATGAGGATGAACAACGAGGAAGAAGCAGTGAAACTGAGTCCAAAAGTATCGATCAGGGCAGATATAGTAAGACAGGTAAAGAGGCAGCCAGCTCCAAGGATGCTAGGCAAGAGGCAGCCTCCAGTTCCGATCCTGTAGGAAGATCAAAGCCAAGAACCAAGAATTTGAGAAAGGGCAGGGGCAAGAAAGGCAGAAGGCTATATCGGCAATCGCCAACCATGGCGACAAATGAAAAGGAAGATCAGTATACAGTTTCAGGCTTGATGTCTCATGATATGAAAGATCAGAGACCCTTAGAAATACAGGACAACTTGGGTGCAAGTATGTCAGGAGAAAATGATGAGCTTGACATCTCTGAACTTCCCCACCATGCTTGTGGGATGCCTTGGAACTGGTCCAGGATTCACAGTAGGGGGAAGAATGTGCTGGATATGGCAGGAAGGAGTTTTTCTGGTGCATCCTCAGATTCTCTGGCAAGGAAAGTGGCAAAAGCATGGTCCCGAGGGCATCGCAGTACATCGGGTGATTCAATGCCTGCCACAACCTCTGAGTATTCAGATTTTTCTGTGGATATGGATTCAGAAAACCTTCCTCTGCTTGAGCCTGGTCCCCTTTCTGATACTAGTAGTCAAAGTGGACTTCATGATGATAACAGGCAGGATCAGACGGATTCATCAGACATTCCTTATGGGAGAAGAGGACGGTGGTTTCTAGAAACACAAACAACTTTGGGCAGTGACTATAACCACCATAGCCTAAGCCAGAAATACATGCCTAAGTCTTTTCGTGGGATTGTTGGGCAGAACCTAATCACACAAGCCCTATCTAATGCATTATCCAAGGGGCGAATTGCACCTATGTACATCTTTTATGGTCCTCGTGGAACAGGTAAAACTTCTTGTGCAAGGGTTTTTGCAGTAGCTTTGAATTGCCTATCTGGAGAAGCACAGAAGCCATGTGGATCCTGTGCAGAATGTCTGGCACACCAGTTTGGAAAGACTGCAGTTGTGAAGGAGTTCAATGCAGGAGGTAACAATGGTGTGAAAGGTATCAAGGCGCTAATGCATGATGTTGCATGCTCCTCCTCCTCCCACTATAGAGTGTATATTGTAGATGAATGCCATCAGCTCTCCAGTCAAGCTTGGAATGCTTTCCTTAAGGTTGTGGAAGAGGCTCCCAGAAACATTGTCTTTATCCTTTCTACGAGCAGCTTAGAACAGCTGCCTCATGAAGCTGTCTCAAGGTGCCAGAAGTTTTTTTTCTCCAAAATCAAAGAGAGTGACATCTTGAACAGACTACAGTTTATTGCTCGTCAGGAGGGCCTAGAGGCAGATGTGGAGGCTTTAAAGTTGATTGCATCGGCATGTGATGGATCACTTAGGGATGCTGAAATGATGCTTGACCAATTAAGCCTTTTAGGACAGAGAGTCTCATTGCCTATGGTACAAGAGCTGGTATGTACCCTACAATCTTCAACAGGGAGGTTATCTGTACTGTTAGTAATATTGGGGGTGAAATTTCCAGTTGAAAGTGTTCTTTTCTGGAGTTGAACAGACTTTAAAAAAAAGCTAAAATATTCCTAAAATAAATGGGATAATGGTTTTTACATGCACCTCTTGCATTCATTTCTCAAACAATCAAAACAGCTGCCAGCACAGAAAACCGATGAGGCATCACAGTAGGATATTATATCTTGGTTTGAATACTTTGAAGTTAAGCCCAATAAATGGCTGTCAGTCATTACAAGAGAAATAAGACAACCCTTGTAGGTTTGTGAGGTATCTCCTTTTTCTCTATTTGAAAACTCTAAATCTTTGGTTCAAGGGCACAGTTAGTGTGATTGGCGGTGAGTGTGGATTATTGCTGTAAGAGCATTCTTTCTGCTTATAGAACTTCACTTTCACAGCAGCTTGTTAGCCATAGAGACTGCAATATGAGCTGCCATGAATATGGTGGATCAAAGTGTTAGAGAGTCATTTCCTGGACAGGATTACAGTGCCACATCAGCAGTACGGATGTCAGAAGCCATGTCAGCAGTCTGTGCAGGTGCCACATGGCAGGCTGCAGTCGGACAGTTTTTTATTATTTTTTCTGCAGTCGGCTGTGTTTAATGCAGCTGACCTGGTGCTGGGCATTCTTTATTTCCTGGCTATTTATAGTCAGGTTGTGGCACACTCTTTGTCATCATTCTGATCTTGAGATCTGTTGGCTGAGACTGACTGTGCTCGGCTGAGATTGAGGTCATCAAGTCGGAGACACACACAGATATTTCCTCATACTACATTGCAGATTTTCTGCATTTACACTGTCTCCTCTCTCTCTCTCTCTCTCCGTGTTCACTCTCTCTCAGTCTTTGTCCTACGCTTCCACATTGCTGCACTCTGACATGGTATCAGAGCGGTGAAGATGGACCGATTGAATGCTGAACCTATCTGAAGAGGAGATTTCAGCGTGACGCAAGGCTGCGTTTCCAAGATTCAAGGGCGAGCGAGAGGGCTGCTCATCGGATCAAAGCTGAAGCGAGCGTGGGCGTGCGGGAAATGAGTCTAATTGGTGAATTTGTTGTAGGTTATTGCTGTTCGAAGGGGAGAAAGGCTGTGTTTAAGGCCTTCCATTGCAGATTTTACCTTTTCATTGCCTCCGGCGTGTGAAGAAGGGTTGGGCACCGGAGGAACCAGCCCTAGAAGGCTGCGTTTACACAGTCAGAGGGGGTTGATTTTGCGTTTGTGTAGGCACTGCAGGTGAACATGTCTACAGAGACTGATTTGGAGTTCCAGGCGATAATGGACTGGAAGATGCCTGTCCTACCAACTCTTCTATCGGATCAAAAGCTTGATGGTGACAATTACCGCATATGGTGGGTGATAATGTTGGCCATTTTGGAGTCTTATGATTTGGTGGAACTGGTGATGGAGGAGATTAATAGGCCCTCCGTAAAAGATGAGTCCAAATTCTCTTCCAATGCTTATGCGGAGTTGACCAAGGCCCAGTCTCATTGGGACAAACTGAATGCTAGGATTTGATCTTTTCTGTTTCTGTCTTGCACTACAGCCGTGATAGCTCACATCGAGTACTTGACGGTGGCTCGAGAGATATGGCTGGAGCTTGATTAGATGTACAACCGGGTGACCATGATGAAAAGGGTTTCTTTGGAGGTGCAGATGCGGACCTTGTTCGTGAATAAGTCTTCTTCTCTTCAGGAACACATCAACAAGTTCCTGCAGCTTCAGATGCAGGTTCAAAATGCGGGGAAGCCTATTTCCTTCGAAGATATGGTGATCACTTTATTGTCGCAGTTGCCGCCACGATTCGGTACCTTTTACTCTTCTCTTATTGCCTCAAGATGGGAGTTGACTCTTTGGTGGGAAGAGTTGGTTCCTATGGTCTTGGACCAAGAGGAACAATTAAAGGGACAGAATGCTTCCAAATTGGAGGCTTTGGTTGGTCAAGCCTCTTAGAAGAAGAGGAAGGACCAAAAGAAGAAGGAGGAGGATAACAAATCCAAGAAGGACAAGGAGAAGGAATTGACTTGCTATATTTGTGGTAAGACCGGTCACTAGAAGAAGGATTGTCCCGACAAAGACAAGGACACCGAGAAGAAGGACACAAAGGATTTTGGAGTCGTGGCTGTACCCTCATCAGCTGCTTTTTTACACTTAGCAGTAATTGAGAACTCTATACCAAAGACTTTTGATGCTGTGATGACAGCTCCCCAGACTTGAGAGTGGATTGTGGATAGTGGTGCCTCACGGCATATGATTTCTTTTGTTAGTGTTGCTCATTTGCGACCTTCGCGTGGGCAGATTCTCATTGGAGACAGCCCTTCTGTGTTTATTGCTGCCCGGGGTGAGATGCAGCTTATTCTAGATGGACGTGGTGGTACCCACACTTCTGAGGTGTTGCATGTGCCAAGCTTGGGATATCATTTACTTTTGGTTCATAAGATTTGTTCTCTTGGTCTCTTGGTGGAGTTTGACAGTGATTTTGTTCGAGCCCTTGATCGTGGATCGAGGAAGGTTCTCTCTGTAGGATATGAGGAGAATGGCGTCTACAAATTGAAGTCTTCTACAGCTCTTACTTCTCGGACACAGTTTGAGCTATGGCATGCTCGGTTTGGTTACCTAAACTATGAGTACCTTCGGAAGGTGTTGCGAGGGTCTTTTGTTCGAGGATTGCTGGACATAGTGGTGAGCCATCAGCCATGTGTCTTGCATTCATAGGAAACTGCATCAGGATATGCGATTCCCAACACAGCTTTGCAGAGGTCTACTTCACCTTTGGAGCTTGTATCTACGGATCTTTGTGGCCCGATGAGGACCGAGTCCCTGAAGGGGAGCTTGTACTTCATGTTGATCATAGATGACTATAGCAAGATGACATGGGCCTATTTCTTGACTTTGAAGTTAGAGGCTTTCTCTCACTTCAAGGATTGGCTTCTCTTTGAGGAGAATCGATTTGTCCGTTGACTGAAGACCTTGCGTTCAGATAAGGACGGTGAATTTTCGTCTGATGAGTTTGCTCGTTTTTGTGCAAATAGGGGCATTCACCAGGAGTTTGTTAACACCAACACTTCTCAAGAGAATGGCATTTTGGAGCGGAAGAACCGAAGTGTGATTGAGATGGCGTACACCATGATGGAGCATTGATAGATACCTCAATTTCTGTGGGCCGAGGCAGTGGCTACCGCAGTTCACATCCTCAATTGATCTCCCACTTCGGCCGTTGACAGGATGACCCCTTTTGAGGCTTACTTTGGGACGAAGCCTGATGTCTCTTATTTCAGAATCTTTGGGTGTGACGCTTATGTCCACATCCCGAAGATGTAGCGTAACAAGTTTGAGGCGGCTTTACGATGACAGGTTTTTGTTGGCTACAGCTCCCAGTCCCAAGATTATCGTCTATTTGATCCCGTCAAGAGGATGTCTACACGAGCCAGATGTGCGGTTCGTGGAAGTTCCGGCCATAGAGGGGGGTGAGGAGTACCCCGTCCTTGGAGATCCAGGGGAGTGTTGGGCTCCCGAGACAGTTCCTTTGGAGTCTAAGCCTCTTGATGGAGATTTTTCTTATGATTCAGAGTCTTCTCTTCCATCGGCTTCCTCAGTGGAGCTTCCGCCGGTGGATGCTCCTGAGTATTCAGCAGATGGAGAGCAACGGGGAGAGGTCCGGCCTCCTCCTCGTTGGGCATGTGACACCCTTCGAGATTCATGGATCGAGGGGGTCCCTGAGGAGTGGGAATTGTAGGATGGACTGCGAAGGTCACGGAGAAACTAGGCACATTCTACGGAGCTTGTTTGCTCTAACTATTGTTTGATGACTCGTGTTATGCAGGATCGAGAGCCCACTTCAGTGAAGGAGGTTTTTTAGTCTGATTATTGGCGGAAGGCTATGGAAGCCGAGTTGGAGGCTATCGAGAGGAATGACACTTGCCCTCTTGTGCCTCGTCCCTCTCACAAGAAGGTGATTGACATCAAGTGGGTCTTCAAGACCAAGTACCTTAGCGATGGTTCTTTGGACAAGCACAAGTCTCGCCTTGTTGCTAAAGGTTTTGCTCAGCGCCCAGGCATTGACTTCCATGATACTTTTGCCCCCATTGCTCGTATGGTGACTATTTGAGCTATTCTTGCCTTGGCTAGCCATAGGAGATGGCCTGTCTATTAGTTGGATGTGAAGTCGGTCTTTCTCAACGGTGACTTGCAGTAGGAGATCTATGTTGAGCAGCCTCTTGGCTTTGGATCCTCAGATGGGAAAGTCTACAGGTTGAAGAAGGCCTTGTATGGCCTCAAGCAGGCTCCGCGTGCATGGAACGAGAAGATTAACTTGTTTCTTTAGATGATGTTGGGATATCGGTGCTCCAAGGCCGATCCCTAGCTTTATCACGTTCTTCTTAAACAAGTTGCTCGACAAATACTTCCATTTTATCCTACACATTATCTCACTACCTAGATTGCCGACCTTCTATGAGTTTGAGTGCTTGTTCTTATGTTATGCGAGGCTGTACGATCAAGTCTACATCCTCCATACACATTCATTTAGAGGGGTTGCGGATTGATTGGCTCTTCTTTGGAAACTTGCAAGATGTAAAGGTGGCTTCGTGTTGTCACCCTTTGCTCCAGGCATCATCCTTGTTGCCGCCTTTGTCTTCGGACTGCTTGGTGATCAGCATTTGGTGTTTACCTCGTCTTCAACACTTAGATTGGTGGTCACAACACTTGGAAAGATGATAACAGGGAAAAAAAATGCAAAATCATTGCCGGTTTAGTGTCTAATATAGTAGCAAATCAGCTCAATGATGATAGTATTGAACTTTGTAGGACATGGGGCAAAATTAGAGATCAATATTGATTTTTCTTGATTTAGGGGCATGATCAAATTTTATGTCTCTTGATATGGCAAACCCTTTTAGGCATTAGAGAGGATGAGATGGAGCCCAATGATGAGATTGGTATGGCATGCAAGGGACACACAAAGCCAGTCACTCCTATCATTGGAAAGCTTTGTTTGCACATCCCGAGTTATGTAGATAGTGAAGAGTTTTTTATTGCTCCTTTGGAAGGATGCGATGTCTTGCTTGGTATGGCTTGGTGCTATGGTATGCATGCAGTGATGTGCTCATGATAAGATTGTGACCCCTTTCATAGAGGCAAAGTTCATATTTTGGATGTAGAGTTGAAAGGGAAATCTTTCCTTGTTGTGTCTCTTAGTGCTATTTCCAAAGCAATGAAAAATCATCTTTCAACTTGGTTTTCATTAAGAATAAGAGTGATAATGAAAATGTTGGGAATGTGAATTGTTTGGATAAAGATCTCATGCCAATGTATGCTGATTGTTTTTCTCAGTCACTTTTGGGACACTTGCCACCTGAAAGACATGAGGATCATGGCATAGATTTGATCCCCTGCAGTAGCTTTTCTAATAAGCTACCTTATAGAGTCACTGTAGCCTAGCAAGAGAAGATGAGTCAGGTTGATGAGCTGTTAGAGAAAGGGCTGATTTAGCTCAGCTCATCTCCGTTTTGTTTTGGAGTGCTTCTAGTGTAGGAGAAGGACGGGTCATGGCGCATGTGCATTGACTATCATGCTTTGGACAAAATGATGATAGAAATAGATTTCTAATTCCTAGTATTGATGATATCTTGGACAAATTGCAAGGGGCAGCCATTTTCAAGTGTATAGACTTGAAAAGTGATTACCATGAGGACATGTATTTTTGCAAGCCTCACTTAACACGTGGATTTTTTATCACATGTTTAAGTAAACATTGCACATGTGAGGTGCAATTGAGTACAAAGTAATGAGCGCGGGACCCAAGGGAATCGACGGATGTCAAAGGCAAAAGTTGCAATTAGTTATGTTGCATAGATACTAGGTGGTATTTGGTGCTAGTTATTGGCCTAAGTCAATTTTTTGAACGTAAGTGTTAGTTATGACACTAGAGATGTGGCATTTAATGGTATCTAATGCCGATCTAATAGTAAAAAATGGCACAAGGACACTCGGGAGATGAAGTGGCCTAGCCAATTTAATTACTGATTGGTCATATTGTTTTTGTGGGCACGGAAAAAATTATATTGATTTTCAATAATTTTAGACAGAAAATTAATATAATAATTCTGATAATGTTGGAAACTTATTTGGAAAGGCTTCACTTGTTAAATTTTCCAAAGGGAGGTTGGGAAAATGTGGAGAAGGTTGGGAGAGCAAAAAATGAAGGCTTAGGGAGAGAGAGAGAATCATTCATTCTTACTAGAAACACACCATGAGGAGTTGGAGCAGCCATCGTGAGTTGAGTTTCAGCCATTGCCAATAGGTATTTGCAGATTTGGAGCAGTGGACAATTGCACGAGATCCTAGGTAGTTGGGCGACAACCCTAGGCTGAAGGTATCAACAGATTTTGGATCTCCAAGTGCAGGCAACAACATTTATTGCTGTTGGGATAAGGCAGAAGCTACATTTGACTGATGTTTCAGTCATTTCTCATGACAAAATTTGAATTTTCTCTCTCCTCTGGTTCTTTCTTATTCCCCAGCCATTCCATCAGTCAGCCATCGCAGTCAACATTGTTCTCAACGCCAGAAGCACACATCGTCTCCTTAGAGACATTTGAGAATAGAAGTCTCCATATTTGTGAGTTTCCTTTTGACAAGGTTAGTGTAGAGGCCCACTCGTCATAGTCCAGTACTTTAGCTACTCCTTGGATTATGGACAATAGAGCTACTCATCATATGATCCCCATCTTGGACATTTTCATCTCTTGAGCCCCTGTAGCTAGAATAGTTTGTGTTAGAAACAACTCCTTAGTCCTTGACTCTCAAATTGGTTTAGTGATTGCCTGTGGTAAGCTTAGTGGCTTGTACCCCATGACCCAGTTCCTTTTTGAGCCTACAATCGAGGGCCTAGAGTTCCATCGCTTCTAGGCTTTAGCCACTATAGGGGAACCTATGGACATAAAGTGTCTTTGGCATTTTTACTTAGGATATATCGAATACAACTCTCTTTATAAGTTGTCACATTGATAGATGGTTGCAGGCTTTCCATGCCTGAAGCTATCTTGAGATATTTGTAAAACTAATTCCCTTAACAGTCCACACATTGAGCTAAGGGCCAAGGCACCTCTTTAGATTGATTAATGTTGATCTTTGTGGGCCAACATCCACTGTCGTGTTGAACAGCATGCAATACTTTTTTTTCGATGGTGGATGATCATTCTAGATACATGTGGGTGTACTTTCTTAAGCGTCGATGCATTTACATATTTCTCTTCTTGGATGTTATTGGTTTATAACCAAACTGGTCATCTTGTAGGATGCATGAGTGATAGTACTAGCAAGGGTGGTGAGTTTATCTTCCATGAGTTTTTCGGGTCTCTATAGCAGCATGGCATCTCTTGCTAGCTTACCTTTACCAACTCCCCCTCTCAGAATGGAGTCATAGAGCATAGAAACCGAACCATCATGAACATGGCACACTCTATGCTGTTCGCAACAGAGCTCTCTGAGCGCCTTTGGGTCAAGGCTATTAACACTTCTGTGTACATCCTCAACCGGTGCCTGTCCCTTAGAAGACTCTATATGAGGCATTTTTTGGCTCTTGGCCAATCGTTTCCCACTTTAGAGTCTTTGAGAGTCATATGTACACTCACACATGCCTAAAGATAAGATAGGAAAGCTCACTTCCTAAGCTAATCTCCTTATTTTTGTAGGATACTCCTTCGACGCGAAGGTCTATGTTTGATCCCTAGATAAACAAAGTGATCGTTAGGATAGATGTTTTTTATGAGAGGGATATTGTGTAGTCTTTTGCACTAGACTCCTAGCCGATTCCTTGGCATATTCCATCGGGGATAGTGTCTTCTAAGCCAGATCTATTACCTGCTCTTGACCTTCCCATGGATTCTTCAACTTCCAAGCCCCCTCTTCAAGACCCGTTACCTAGCTGGTAATAGACATCATTCACACGAGTGAGCTTTATATTTTAATGGCCCTTGTTTCATGGTCTAGACCCATTTTTGGAATTATCAGGTTTTTAACTTTTGAGATCAACTAATGTATAGGTTCAGACTTGTTCCCTCATTTTTTGACTATTTAGATATCTTTCTTGCACAATCCACAATAGTTATCAGTTCCAATTTTCACTTGCTTTTGCCTTTACACTTTGTTGTGTTCATTCTTTGTCTTGTCAATTGCTTGTCTCTTTCCATTAATCTAATCTTTATCACATGGAATATTGTTGGCTTACTGTATTCAGAAGCTGAATTTTGTTGTTTCTGTGATTTAACATTTAGCACAACTCACTTGCTCGAAGTTACTTTGTCTCACTTCAACTCAAAAATTGCTTCTTGAATGAACGAAACTTTTCATTGTGTGATGGTCGATTGTCACCTCACTATAAAGCTCATTGAGATATAAGAAGCTTTGGATTCTATTTTAAAAAGTGATTAGCACATAGAGACAAGCTTTATGTTTTTAGTTTCGAGTGGGAACGTACTCGAGGAACTAGTGGAGCACATGAAATTTGCATGTGCAAGATGTTTTAATTTGGGGAGAACTAGGATAATAGGGCATGGTTTTGCTTAAAAAGTACATGATTTCGGCCCCTTTTGTCACAAATTTTCTTGACTTTTGTAGATGTGTGTGGTTTTCTTTACAACGACCATAGTCGAGGTCCTTGACTCTCAAATTGGTTTAGTGATTGCTTGTGGTAAGGCACATCCTAGTGGCCTATACCACATGACCTAGTTCTTTTCCGACCGGACATTTGAGGACTCAGAGTTTCGCCGCTTCGAGGCTTTAGCCACTACAGGGGAACCTGCAAACATTGAGTGTCTCTCGCATTTTCACTTAGGACATCTTTGATACGACTCTCTTTATGAGTTGTCACATCGATAGATGGTTGAGGGCCTTCCACACTTGAAGCTATCTTGAGATATCTGTAAAGCTTATCAACTTGGGAAGCAGTACTGTACCCCATTACCTCAGCAATCCACACATCAAGCTAAGCCACCTATTGGATTGATTCATGTTGATATTTTTGGGCCAACATCCACCATTGCGTTGAATAACATGCGGTAGTATTTTTTGACAGTGGATGATCACTCGAGATATATGTGAGTGTTCTTTCTCAAGCATTGACACATTTACATATTTCTCTTCTTGGATGCTATTGGTTCATAACCAAACTGTTCGTCATGTAGGATGCATGAGGAGTGATTGTAATAGCGAAGTAGCAAGGTTACCTTCCATGAGTTTTTAGAGTCTCTACAAGAGTATGGTATCTCTTGTTAGCTTACCTCTACCAACTCCCTCTCTCAGAATGAAATCCTAGAGCATAGAAATCGGACCATCATGAACATGGTATACTCTATGTTATTCGTAGCAGAGCTCTTTGAGTGCCTTTGGGTCAAGGCTATTAGCACTTTCGTATACATCCTCAATTGGTGCCTGACTACGTGTGTCCCCCAGAGGACTTTGTATGAGGCATTTTTTGGCTCTCAATTAATCGTTTTTCACTTTAGAGTCTGTTGTGCTAAGAAATGCACTTAGCCACTTAAACAACCCCAAAACATGCTTATTTTAGGCTTATTTTACCCAAAACCCTAAAACGGGGAGCGGATCGAGAAAGTTAAGTGGGAGAGGATCTAGAACCCTAATTTTCTATAAATTGGCAGCTAGCCCTCCACTCTTTAACAATTTCGTTTTTGCAGGTTTCAGGTGTTACCAGCTTGCTGCCCACTCTTCGGTCACTGAGGATATCTCAGCCCTTGCTGTCCATCACTGTTCCCTACAGTGTGGCGCCTGTTTCCAGCCCTCCACATGCTGATTGCTACTGTTTCTGCCTGGTGACTGACTGCTGTTCATCTGTATTGCTGTCGTATAGTCTGCCACGCTAGCAAACTGCTGCATTTGCAGGCTTTAGGTGCTGCCCTGACAGTTTTCTCTCTCCTGTCTGCAGTCGCTGCAGTCTTTCTCTCTCCTGTAGGCTGTCCTGCCTGCGTTTTCAGTCTTTCTCTCTCTTGCAGCTCCGTTTTTAGTCTTTCTCTCTCCTCATAGCTGTCTGCATCAGATCCAGCTTCTCACTGTTGTGTTTACTGGTGTTCGACATCCGGAGGCTGCCTTGCTGCGATTCGGGATCCGTTCGGAGTACGACACACTCTCCAGCTCATTATCCCTGCCCTGATCCTAGAGATACAGGAGTTCAAGGTTCAATATTCATTCACTACATAGTGTGTTTGTTGCATGAGCATCGTATTATTAGTAGTCATATCATTTCATTTATTTACTGTGTTCATTGTCTTTGAGTTACTCTAACCCTAACCCTAACCCTAAGTGTGTTCTTTTTATCAATTTGTGCTTTGTCGTACGGTTTCTGTTTATATTTCTGTGTTAGGGTATTTTTCTTTACAGAGTTTTTAGGAGTCGTGCATACACGTGTGTAATGATAAGATAGAAAAGCTCACTCGAGTTGATCTGCTTATTTTGTAGGATACTCCTTTGATGCGAAGGTCTTATCGTTTGTTGGATCCTCAGACAAACAAGGTGATCGCTAGCAGAGATGTCATTTTTTATTAGAGGGATATTGTGCAGTCTTTTGCATTGGACTCCTAGCCGATTCCTAAGGATATTCCATCATGGATAGTGTCTTTTGAGTCGGATCTACTACGTGTTGCTTACCTTCTCATAAATTCTTCAGCTTGGAAGCCCCCTCTATGAGACCTGTTACCTCGCTCATACCAGACATCATTGATGCCAATGAGCTTTATATTTTAATGGCCCTTGTTTCATGGTCTAGATCCATTTTTGAAACTACAAAGTTTTCAACTTTTGAGATCAGCTAATGTATAGGTTAAATTTGTTTCCTCATTTTTGACTATTTAGATGTATTCCTTGCACAATCCACATTAGTTGCCAGTTTCAATTTTTGCTTGCTTTTTGTCTTTACACTTTGTTGTATTCATCCTTTGTCTTGTTAGTTGCTTGTCTTTTTCCATTGATCTATTCTTTATTATCAGAGTTCCACTGCTTTGAGGCTTTAGCCACTACAGGGGAACTTGCAAACATTGAGTGTCTTTGGCATTTTTGCCTAGGACATCTCGGATACAACTCTCTTTATGAGTTATCATGTTAACAAATGGTTGAGGCCCTTCCATGCTTGAGATATCTTTAAAGCTTGTCAACTCGGGAATGAACACCGTACCCATTCCCTTAGCAGTCCACACGTTGAGGTAAGACCCCTCTTAGATTGATTCATGTTGATCTTTTTGGGCCAATATCCACCGTTGTGTTGAGCAACACGTACTACTTCTTTTTGATAGTGGATGATTATTCTAGATACATGTGGGTGTACTTTCTTAAGCATCAACGCATTTACATATTTCTCTTCTTGGATGCTATTGGTTTATAACCAATTTGGTTGTCATGTAGGATGCATGAGGAGTGATAGTAATAGTGAGGGTGGCAAGTTTACCTCCCACAAGTTTTTCGAGTCTCTATATAGGAGCATGGCGTCTCTTATCAGCTTACCTCTACCAAATCTCCCTCTCAGAATGGAGTAATGGAGTGTAAAAACTAAACCATCATGAATAGGATATGCTCTATGCTGTTCATAGCAGAGCTCTTTGAGTGCCTTTGGGCCATGGTTGATAACACTTCTGTATACATCCTCAACTGGTGCCCGACTATAGCTATCCCTCAGAGGACTCTGTATGAGGCATTTTTTGGCTCTTGACATGTCATTTTTCTCTTTAGAGTCTTCGGGAGTTGTTCATACACACACACACACGCGCGCGCGCCTGATGATAAGAGAGGAAAGCTCACTCCCTGAGCTGATCTCCTTATTTTTGTAGGATACTGCTCTGACGCGAAGGCCTATTGTTTGTTCTTCGATCCTCGGACAAACAAGGTGATGGTTAGGAGAGATGTTGTTTTTGATGAGAGGGATATTGTGCAGCCTTTTGCATCAGACTCCTAGTCGATTCCTCAGGATATTCCATCGGAGATAGTGTCTTCTGAGCCGAATCTACTGCGTCCCTTTTACCTTCCCATAGATTCTTCAACTTCCAAGCCCCCTCTTCGAGACCTGTTATCTCGCTCATACTAAACATCGTCGACGTCAATGAGCTTTATATTCTAATGGTCCTTGTTTCTTGGTCTAGACCCATTTTTGGAACTACCAGGTTTTCAACTTTTGAGATCAACTAATGTATAGGTCAAACGTGTTCCCTCATTTTTGACTATTTAGATATATTCCTTGCACAATCCACAGTAGTTGTCAATTCCAATTTTTGCTTGCTTTTGCCTTTACACTTTGTTGTATTCATTCTTTGTCTTGTTAGTTGCATGTCTCTTTCCATTAATCTATTCTTTATCGCATGGAATATTGTTGGTTTACTGTATTCAAAAGCCAAATTTTGTTATTTTTGTGATTTAGCATTTACATAAACTCACTTGCCCAAAGTTACTTTGTCGCACTTCAACTCGAAAATTGCTTCTTGAATGAACGAAAGTTTTCATTGTGTGATTGTTGGTTGCCACCCCACTATAAAGCTCATTGAGATATAAGAAGCTCTAGGTTTTATTTGAAAAAGTGATTGGTTCATAGGGACAAGCTTCATGGTTTTAGTTTTGAGTGGGAATGTACTCTAGGAACTAGTGGAGCACATGAAATTAGTTTAGGGAGAACTAGGACAATAGAGCATTGTTTTGCTTAAAAAGTACATGATTTTCGTCCCTTTTGTCACAAATTTTTCTTGGATTTTTCTTGAATTTTCGTCCCTTTTTTCACAAATTTTTCTTGAATTTTGTAGATGGGTATGGTTTTCTTTACAATGGCCACAATCAAGGTTGTTGACTCTCAAACTGGTTTAGTGATTGGCCATGGTGAGGCATAGCCTAGTGGCCTGTACCACATGACCTGTTGAGCTGATAGTTGAGGGCTTAGAGCTCCACAACTTTGAGGCTTTAGCCACTATAGGGAAACTTGCGAACACTGAGTGTCTCTAGCATTTTCGCTTAGGACATCTCAGATACAACTCTCTTTATGAGTTGTTACATTGATAGATGGTTGAGGGTCTTCCATGCGTGAAGCTATCTTGAGAGATTGTCAACTTGGGAAGCAACACCATACCCCATTCTCTTAGCAGTCCACCCATCGAGGTAAGGCACCTTTTAGATTTGATTCTTGTTGTTGCTAACGTCCACCGTTGTGTTGAACAGCATGCGGTAGTACTTTTTGACAGTGGATGATCATTCGAGATACATGTGGGTGTACTTTCTCATGCATTGACACATTTACCTATTTGTCTTCTTGGATACTATTGGTTCATAACTAAACCAGTCGTCATGTAGGATGCATGAGGAGTGATAGTAATAGCGAGGGTGGTGAGTTTATCTCCTAAGAGTTTTCTGAGTCTCTATAGGAGCACGGCGTCTCTTGCGAGCTTACCTCTACCAACTCCCCCTCTCAGAATGTAGTTGTAGAGAGTGGAAATTGGATCATCACGAACATGGCACGCTCTATGCTGTTTGCAGCAGAGCTCTTTGAGTGCCTTTGGGGCCAGTGGTTTCCCACTTTAGAGGGAGTTGTGTACACTCACATACACTTGATGATAAGATAAGAAAACTCACTCCTCAAGCTGATCTCCTTATTTTGTAGGATACTCCTTCGATGTGAAAGCCTATCGTTTGTTCGATCCTCAGACAAACAAGGTGATCAGTAGGAGAGATGTTTTTGTTGAGAGGGATATCGTGTAATCTTTTGCACCAGACTCCTAGCCGATTCCTTAGCATATTCCATCGGGGATAGTGTCTTCTAAGCCGGATCTATTACCTGCTCTTGACCTTCCCACGGATTCTTCAGCTTCCAAGCCCCCTCTTCAATATCCATTACCTTGCTGGTACCAGACATCATTCACGTGAGTGAGCTTTATATTTTAATGGCCCTTCTAGATCCATTTTTGGAACTACCTGGTTTTCAGCTTTTGAGATCAGCTAATGTATAGGTTTAGACGTGTTGCCTCATTTTTGACTATTTAGATACCTTCCTTGCACAATCCACAATAATTGTTAGTTCGAATTTTTGCTTGCTTTTGCCTTTACACTTGTGTTCATTCTTTGTCTTGCCAGTTGCTTGTCTCTTTCCATTAATCTATTCTTTATCACATGGAATATTATTGGCTTACTGTATTCAGAAGCCGAATTTTGTTGTTTCTGTGATTTATCATTTAGCAGCTCACTTGCCTTACTTAACTTTGTCTCACTTCAACTCAAAAATTGCTTCTTGAATGAATGAAACTTTTCATTGTGTGATTGTTGATTGCCACCCCACTATGAAGCTGGTTGGGATATAAGAAGCTGTAGGTTCTATTTCAAAAAGTGATTGGTACATAAAGACAAGCTTCATGTTTTTAGTTTCGAGTGGGAATGTACTCTAGGAACTAGTGGAGCACATGAAATTTGCATGTGCAAGATGTTTTAGTTTGGGGAGAACTAGGATAATAGGGCATTGTTTTGCTTAAAAGTACATGATTTTGGTCCCTTTTGTCACAAACTTTTCTTGAATTTTGTAGATGGGTCTGGTTCCTGACGAAGATTTAATAGAATTGTTGGACTTTGCTTTGTCTGCGGATACCGTGAACACTGCACGCTATGTGAAGGAGTTGATGGTATCTGGTGTAGAACCACTAAATCTCATGTCACAGCTAGCATGCTTGATTACTAGTATACTTGCAGGTGGTTATCAAATTCCAAAAGAGACACATCGAAGAAAATTTTTCAAGAAAAAGCAATGTAAGTATATGCTTCATCCTTTCTTTTATTGACATTTGAAACAAGTAAACCTTAAAGGATGTCTATGTTTTGATTGTAAAGAAATGGTAAAGTTTGATGTGGAGACAACCGAGCGTGTATGACAAACACTAGTAGTGAATGAACTCAAAAACTCTGAGCATAGATAAAGTGCTGATGATGAGATGCAATGACCCTAGGCCTCAGTGTCTCTAGAGCCAAGGTTGATGGGAGCCAAAGTGCTGGTGATGCCAGAGTGGCTCAAGATAGCATTGTCCTAAAGCTTGGGTGTGGAGATGGGTGGCAGCACTTGTGGGAGGAGGAGAGAGGAAGGGTGAAGCTAACTATGCTTTCTTGGCTGAAGAAGGGTGGCAGCACCTTCATAGAGTTCTCTAGGGAGTAGGTGATGGCCTTTAGTGGAAGGGCAAAAACCTATGGGCAGCAGTGACTGGCCCAAAACAGTCCTCTGGGCAGCAGGTGTCATTGAAGACTTTGAGCAGCAGAACGAATGATGTGGCGAGCAGTGGAGGGAGTGAAACATAGTCTTCTGTGCAGTAGGATGTTGATGTAGACACGAGGCAGCAAAATACAAGCCCAGTTGGCTGCGAAGTTGCTCCATAAATCTGTAGATGATTGCATGAATGATGATGATGATATCAGCAGACCTATGCTTGGCAGCATTGGAAATCTGGCCTGCAGGGTGAAAACATAGGAAGCAGACTGTCCAGAAGATCATGATGTGGCAGGTTACAGCAGGTGGCAGCTCCTCTTGCAGTGGGATGCAGCTGGAACAGCAGGCAGCAGCCTCTGGAGGATATGGTGGCAGCAGTGATCAGGGTGGTAGCTTCCTGAGAGGTGGTAGCTAGAGAGTGATGTGAGGAGAGACGAGAGGGAAGAATCAAAGAGGAGTGATCCAGAATGAGAGTGACCAGAGAGATATAATGGGTGTCTACATCATGCCCTTATATAGGGGATTTTTTGGCATTTGTCCTATTGAATAGAATAAATTCAATTTTCATAAATAAATCTTTTTGGTGCTGTTTTTGTGGAGAAAAGTTAGGTTGAAATGCATCATAATTTTGTATTTTTTGAGGCCTTTACTTTTTGTTGCTCAACACGTCAATGCCACATTATGGTATATATATTCCTGATAAATTATGGCCTACTTTCCTTTATTTTATTGGTGTTTGGGAGTGAAGGTGATTTAGCCAAATAGATACACTCTCCTCTCTAGGATTTAGTACATACATTTCTCTTTTTCTAAACCCATGACTTTTATTACTCAATTCACCAAAAGAAAAGCTTTCTGAATGAGAGAAGCTTTTTGCTAATCATATCCAAGAGCAACTGAGTTATCCGCTGAAGTCAACGACATTTTGCCACAATTGTTGCAGAAGTTGAGAATCTAAGCTTGCCAATTTGAGACAAGTCTAGACAAAGAAAGGAGCTTAGCCTCTGCTGAATATTCACAGTTTCCTAACATTTGGATAATCTATCAAGAAATATTGGTTGTGTCAACAAAATGCACAGCACATGCTGTACAATGTTGTAAAGCGTGCACAACTAGATCAATGCATAGGATTATCTTCCGGTCAGCATAAGGTTTCTAGATTGGGAGTGCCTTGTAATGGCATCATGAAAGAAAGACGTGCTGTTTTTTAAAGGAAGCTTATGTTTTCAGCCTTGGAAAACTGCTCTCAGGCTCTATCTGATCATTGTGATTAAATGGTTGATGTGTTTTATGCATTTTGGTGAAGAATAAGTCTCAGCTAAGTTAAGTTTGCTGCAAATGCATCCTGGATCGGGATTCTCTTTTATCATGTTATTGAGAGAACATATGTTTCTGGAGGTGTTGACCCACCACTACCTGCTAGTAAATGCGTGAATATTGTGTCATTGGAATATCTTGCAACACCATCATTTACAACATTTGAACTTATGTTTTCATTTTAGGAGTTAGTTACAAAAGTAGTCATATCAACCCCCTGTGCTCCCTTTAGTCATTCCCCTTGGCTTACATTATCCCTGCCTTGACATGGCAGATGTTTCAGAGTGAATTGTACTTAGACATCTCTATGGCAGTGCTGTGTCTGTGGCTTTTGAGTCACTTAATGGTAACATGCTCTAAGAGCCCTTGACCCCTAGGATGAAAAGGTTCAACAAAGGAGGAAGGAGGATGAGGGAGGTGGACAAAGACATCCCGAAATTAGTGAGAGGGACATGCAGAGAAGGATGTAAGCCAAGACGAGAAAGAGGTAGAGACAAAGGCCAAGTTGAGAACTCATTTGGCGGGAATGGAGCAGTCAGACGTGAGACCAGCTGTATGGCGTCGGATTGCAGCCTGTAACTAGCTGTGCATGGTTAGCCTTTGGTAGAGATTTTGAGATTGTTGGGATAAAGGCCCGGTTTAACCTCCATGTACAGTACACGCACATTGTACATGTGAATGCACCCTTACGTGCCCTAAGTATAAATACATTTTATTCTTTGTACACTCATATCAAATTGTACTTGACTTTGCTCTCTCTCTCTCTCCAGCCATCACACTCTCACACTCTCACGCTCACTCTTCCTTGAACTTCCATCACTCTCAGCTGAGCTCCCCAACAACTGGTATCAGAGCTTATGGTACAAGATCGTCAGGCATGCAGGGAGTCCACTGGAGTTTGTAACAGACTGCAGTCGGACGACCATGCTGCTGATCAGCGTGACTAGTGCCCACCACGAGATGGCATTTGACAGGCAGAAGACCACGCGTGCAGGGAGTGACTAGGCGTGTTGGTCAACGGGAGCTGACGATGGGCAAGCGGATGGTGTGCGATAGGCGCGGACAGTCAAGCAGGCGCTGTGTGAGGCCGTAGCACGCGTGACGAGACGGGCAATGGAAGACGGGTCCAGCGGGTGGCGAGGAGACGCCAGTTGCACGGTCGTGACTCAGGCCGGCAGGTCAACGGACCCCCCTCCCCGTCATGTTTTTTCTAAAAATCAGGTTTTTCTTTAAAATCCCTTTTATCCCCTTTCCTCTGACGGGGTTTCGCGCATGGAAGCACAGTTTCTAGATCTGTGCAAATCTGGCCTGGAAAAATTGGGGCTTCTTCGAGATTTGACATTGCTTATGCGTGTTAGTGATTTTGAAGTCAGGAATTGCAAACATTGCGTGTGGTGACCTCAATTAATTTGGGGATTTTCCCAGACTAGTGGGAGTTGGTTAGAGGTTCACATCGGACTTTAAGTGGGAGGTTGTTGGGATGAAGGCCCGGTTTAACCTCCGTGTATAGTACACGCACATTGTACATGTGAATGCACCCTTACGTGCCCTAAGTATAAATACATTTTATTCTTTGTGTACCAACACATTGTTGGCACACTCATATCGAATCGTACTTGACTGTGCTCTCTCTCTCTCTCTCTCTCTCCAGCTGTCACACTGTAACACTTCATGCTCACTCGAACTTCCATCTCTCAGCTGAGCTCCCCAACAAAGATTGGGTGCCTGATGGTTGAAAGATTAATGGGAAATTGCATGGATAAGGGGAAGATATGGAAGAACTTACTTGAGCTTGCTTTAGATGACAACAGGAGGTTGATATACGTCAGACAGGACCTCAGAAAGACATTGTAGATCAGTATCAGGATACCAGGTGGTGACTTCCAGTCAAGATCCTCCTTAGACGAGTGGATATGGTCAGACAGGGTTATAGAGCAGGTTTCCTCTTGCTTGTTGAGACATCCCTTTTTAGTCCAAGACTCTTGTGGGTCATAGTTTAGGTTGGATGAATTTTTCCTTGGTTGGCTGATCACAGGTGAGCAGATAGGGAAGATTTTTGTGCCACTTCTAGGTAGGATGTTCTGCCGGCAGAACTCTGGATAGGTAGGGGAGACTTATGGCATGGTGGAAGACTTGGAGGATGAGAGGACAGAGCCATAAATTCCACCCCAGACAGAGAGTAGGCAGTTTGAAAAGAGCCTTAATTATGCAATTTCAACACTGCAACAACCTAGATTGTTGCTATCTTTTTTAAGTGGGATGTGTAATGTTTGTAAACCATTTGAAGCTGTAATAATGTTCTCAATGTTGGAGAGGAATTAATAATAAGGATGTGAAACTGCTCGCAAATTAATCCACAATTTCATTTTTAACTACATATATAGATGATTATATGCAATGTATTCTGAAGTTAAAACTATGGGACTCCAAATTGAATGCACATCATATAACTCACTGTTTTGCTTTGATGATGTAAGTGCACGTATCCAGGGATTTGTCTTTTCAATGGGAACACCTCATGTAAACATATGGCCATGTTGTTTAAACCTAGCTATTTGTACTTAGGATGCTCTGAGGTGTTTTAATGCTTGATCCTTACTGCAGTAACCAAAGAGGATATGGAAAGGTTGCGACAAGCTTTGAAAATCCTATCTGAAGCAGAAAAGCAACTAAGAAGCTCATTGGATCGTACAACCTGGCTCACAGCTGCATTACTGCAATTAGCACCAGATCAATCCTATCTGCTTCCAAGCTCTTTTGCCAACACCAGTGTCACACAGAGTCCAGTAGGGATAAATGACATTAACGAGACACCAGAAGTGAACCTTACATCTCATAGGCTGTCCGATCGCCAAACACGACATCCTGTGATCCCTAAATCTGGATCTTTTGCTGCTATTCCAGATGCATGTAATGTCATGCCAGATCCAGGCAAGTTTTTGGCTATAAATCCAAAGAAAGCTTCTCATTCTTCACAAGGGAATCGGAAGGATTCTAGAGAAAGGGGAGCAAAACTGAAGTCCGGAAGCAGCCATAGCCGAACTGCATCAACACAATTAAATGAAAAATTGAGAAAAATGCAAGCAACCTTAACAAATCACAATGACCTGGAGGAGGTCTGGCAAAGAGTCCTAGATGGTGTGCATTCAAACAGTCTAAGGAAGTTTTTACAAACGCATGGGAAACTGTTATCCCTTTCACTGTCTAAAGGTACCTTCAATGCCCTTCATTTATGCAATAAAATGTGCTATGGGATGTTGCGCTTTCATTAACGAGTTCTGTTCAAAACAATCAAGAGGGCCATAGAAAATTATGGCAACATGTCTTGATATTTTTATTTATGATCGTTTGCTTAAAGAACACAAGCAAAGTTTGAAATTATTATTTCTAGTACAGAGAGAGCGGCATTGTCTAGCATGTATTTGCAAACAGTTCTATATCCAACTTTTGATCAGATAAGGAATTGCCTAAAAGGCAGGCTATATTCTTCTGTGCTCACCAAATCATTGTTATTCATTGTCAGGATTTGCAGTTGCTCTAGTACAATTTGAGCAATTTGAACATGCATCAAGAGCTGAACGATCTTGTACAAGCATAGCACATGCATTTTATGTGACACTTGGGTACCCTGTTGAAATCAAAGTGCAGCTTGCTGCAGAAGGAGTTGAACAGCAAGAGGGGCAGGTGTTTCCTATAGATCAACCAAGTACCTCAAACAGCTTACGGCAACCTCTAGGAATTTCTGGAAACAGCACAAGGCATCCAGATTACTTACTTGGGGAGGCTCATTCTCAAGTTGAGAAAGAAGATACTAAACCAAAAAGTGGACAACAAAGATCTTACCAGGCTAATGGGCAGAGAACAGCTTCTATGAAGCTGACACATCATCACAAAAGGTCCGAGAACTATCACAGTTCTGAAATAGTGGCACTTGAGTCTAGTCAGACTGGCAGGTTATCGACTGCTGCATGGGATCCTTCCTCTGAAGATAAGCTTGAAACTGCATGGGCACAGGTTGCACCTAACAGTGACTCTAGAAGCTCCGCTAAAAAAAAGGAGGATGAGACCATAAATTTTAGGTCCAACAGTAAGGGGAAAAATACAGTGAGCATTGGCTTTGTGATTCAACAGGCAGAGGGCAGTGTGGAAGGTTACAGTCAAGATCTGCAGTTTGATCATATGCGTGGAGGATTTGATCGAAACTTTTCAAGACATGGAGGCCCCGATTTTACTACCCAGGAAGAGCATTCTGATGCTTTGGCTGCCAGGCTTGAAGAGGAAAACTTGTGAGTGTAATAAACGGATTTGGTTACTTCCTGGCTATAGAATCTGTGTTTAGAACATAAGTGTATGTTTGAATGCAGGAGGTTGGAGTCTAGGTCAGGGGGGCTCTTTTGTTGGAACACTTCAGATGCAAGCCATGAAAGGGTAGTGTGACCTACCAAACCTCATTTCATTTTAGCATTTTTGTAAGGCTCTACATACCATATGTACACGTCAATGGTTTCGTTTCGCGAGTGAGGGCGTGTTCATGTGCATATAGGCTATATTTGAGTTTCTGCTCAGTGTGTAACTATTTTCAATTTGGTTGTATGTTTTTTCAGGTTAAAAGCATACAACAGAGTCCACGAAGATCAGGATTTTTGTTGAGCCTTTGCCCTTGCACAAAATCAAACAAATCATGAATCAACTCAGTCCTATTGGGAGAGTGTATATCAATTTTTTTTACAGAAGATAGAAAATTTGTACACTTACATAGACAGCGGGATGATTCAGTCCTAGATTTTGAGGAACATAATCACTTCACATATTTTGACTCCTGATGAAACATCTGTTCCATGAATCTCCCATGATTCTTTACAGGTCAAGTTCCCTTGAAGCTTCACGTGTAAGGGGATGTCAATAAGAATGCAAGCCATGCTTGTCTTAACTTTGCTGTACAGTCAGCAGAAGGGAATGCTATTGCTCTACAGTGATTATACCCATGGTTCACATAGTATCAACATGTCTCGTAAATGTCTGAACTAAAAGAAGAATTGAGTGGAAAATGAGAACTAATGTGGAGCTCCATATCTATAAGTAAAGAATGTGCATACAAAGTTGAACTTTGAGAAGTGGTATCCATGGGCTTCAATTACTGGAATATAACTACACCATGTGCTTTAAAGGAGTATTACTACAGCTACATGGGTGGCAGTTTTAAAGCTCAAAGAAATGCAAATACGAGAGAGAGAGAGAGAGAGAGAGAGAGAGAGAGAGAGAGAGAGAGAGAGAGAGAGAGAACCCTCGTGTCTCTTGTAATCAGACAAAAGAGAGAGAGAAAGAGAGAGAAAACCGCTTCACATGATGGCTTTGTGTCATCGTGTATCTTGTAATCAAGTAATCTTGTATTTTTTTCGTAATTAATACAATTACCTTTTACGAGAGAGAGAGAGAGAGAGAGAGAGAGAGAGAGAGAGAGAGAATTTATTAACGGATGTAGAAGTTCAAAATGACCTATGAGGCCATGAGTTACAACTATCGGTGGGACGATACAAGTAAAAGCTAACAGTTAAAAATCTAAATGATCCTATTGCAAGTGATAAAAGGTACTAAGTTGCCTAGATTGTAAGCAAAAAATACATGGATTGGGTCTAGAGATACCATGAAGATACATATCAGCCTAAGAAAGTTCTCTTCAATCGTTGTTGTGTAGCCCCAATCTCATCCCATGAGAACTTGGGGGCACATGTTGACACATTTGTCAAGATCTCAAACTTTTGGATCAACCAAATTGGACCATTCAACTCGACAATATACCTCATAAAAATGTGGGCTTGGATTTGTGCTAGGGTTTTGCTAGCACTTCTCTTGAATGCAAACTGAGGTTACTCGTAAGGTTGCTTGGATACCCTCATGAAGAAATTTGTAAGATCCTTTGGATAGTCCCTTGGTTTTGATTGCAAGTCCATTGTCATGTGCATATGAATGTAGTGTATATGTCTATGTAGCTCCTATGAAGAGTCGATTATCAATACAATATCATTTGCATTTAATAAGAGATGTATTCATGTACCTACCAACTAGGCTCCTCTATCCCTTCCCCAAAGATACAGTTAGAGATATTGTCAATGCACAGTCCATGTAGTGACAATGAAAGATAGCATCCTTGTTTCACCACAATGATGGAATCGAAAAGAGGCTATAAACCCTTAGATGTTTGCAATTTGCCAATCACCCTCTCATATAATGCTAGAATCCCCTCAACAAGCTATAAATAGTATCATATCATATAGTGTGCATATCAATCTAGCTCCTGGAATTGTATCAAAAGCTTGGCAAAAATCCACAAAACAATAAATAGTAGGGCCATCTCCCATAGGCTTTGGCCTTCTCACTAGTACCTTTGAGTGTGAGGACATAATCAACTATCAAAGAGCCTCTTCTATCCAATCTACTCTAGCCAATTTGTGGTAAACCATGCTTGTTTAGTAATGACTAGGTAGGATCACTTGACTTGAGAATAGGCACTATATTTTTTAGTGCACTAGCTCTTTGGTAAGCCTTTGCACATTGGCTTATTAAATATATATGTGAAGAAGTCCTACCAATATATCTCTAGCATGTATCAAGTGCTCAACTATGAAGCCAACTTGATCCTATGCCTTCCCTATGTGAAGCCTATTAATAGCCTATGTGAAGCCAGTATGATCATGTGCCTTCCCTATTTGAAGCTTGTCAATAGTTCCTAAACCATGCTTAATATAAAGAAGGTAACTCTTTTAGGCCAAGGTTTTGGTGGATCCAAGAGAGGAGGCTAACCTAATATTGTGTAAAGATTGGATACATACTATGTAATGGGTGTGGTTGGACAATGCTCTCTAAATAATCGCTAGGCCTCCCCAGATTCTTGGCTTAAAAACCATCAATACAAGTCCTCTCTCCAACAACTAAGCTAAGAAAGCTCCCTTATTTCACCATGTGAGACATTTGTAGAGAAACTATGGTTGTTTGGAACTAGTGGTTCAACAATGATATTTCATTGATTACTTGAACGTGCTCTATCTATCTTAAATGAAGCCGAATTAGGTTCTTTTTTGTGTTCTTTTCAAAACATGCACGCAAACTCTAAACTTTTAAGAATTAATTCGAAGCTCAAGTACGTGTTTTGTGACGTTTCACTTCTCTACGATGACAAAGCAATTGATTGATGGTGTGCACGTTTCATAATCCATACATTTTCTATCACATATAGCCCCTTAAAGTTATCATTATGTGGTTTTTTTTTTTTTTGGGTTGGGATTGCTTAGCGCTCAGTCGTCTTTTTGTCAACAAGAAATCATTTGGATCAGATAATCCACACCTATTGCTATTGGGGCTCTTGTCCAAATGCTACTTTTCTTATATATGACATTCATTTATATTTTCTTTTAAAGCCAATTTTAACATTTAAATCCAACAAAGACCATAAAGTAAGGTAAAGGTCTATTTAATAATAGTAACTAGATAAGTTACGTAATGCTTTATCACATAGATTTGTGTATTCATTCAACTACAAATTAATAGATGAAAGTTCTCTATATGAAAAGAAATCATCTTCATCCATGTTACTTTCTACTTTCAAGCAAAATTTGTGGAATTGTTGCTAAAAGGACTTATGTCTCTTTTCTTCCATTATGTGAGGTGTTTGAAGAGTAGTTGTGGTTAATTATAACTAGTGGGTCCTAAAGCCATCGCTCTTTGTAGACAAGTTTTGGTCTCATGACACTCATTATCATACCAATTGTTTCAGGGCATCAACCTAGAGAAAGCTCGTTGTGTGGACTATGAGTGTGGGAAGCACCTGTTGCATGGAAAGTCTCATTGAACTATTGTGTGAGCTTAGATAATGGGGTGTGGGTTAGCATTATGGACTCCCTTGAGTTGATACTTTTTGTCTTTGTGGAAAAGTAATAACTCAAGTTTGGAAGCCCAATGCCCAATGATATGCATCTTTCTGATGGATGCTTAAATGCAGAACAAAACACATTTCCAACTTGCTTCCAAGCCATAAGGATTAGATGCCCCTCTAATGGGGTGTAATGAGACTATTAGATCCTAAACATGGGGAGTATACATGGGAGAGGGGGAGAATGCATAGTCCACCATGTTGGCATCATGTTAATGGCAATAGTATCTAAATGCACTTGATAGATTATATCTAGCTAGGCCATTGAGAATACTAATCCAATGTGCATACCTATCTCAATGTGGTATCTCCTATACTATGTGTATTCTCCTGGATCATTTGAGGTTCGTTCCATCTCTAGCTTCTCCAGACTTTGCTCCAAAAGCATCTACTTTGATGTATCAAAGAACATGTGGTGACAAGTAGTCATGGTATTAAAGTCCCCCAATAAAATGACATATCCCTCCCTTTAACACTCCTAATGTTTTCATCTCGTGGTGATAAGTGGTTCTAGTATTAAAGTCCCCCAATAAAATGACATCTCCCTCCCTTGAGCACTCCAAATGTCTTTGACTAGAACTGTATACATTGATTGCCCCTTGGATGGGGCATATTGGGCCATCATAGGGGATCAATAGCATATGAAAATTTATAAATCATGCTAACCTACTCATCTCGATGGACTATTTAAATCACGAATTATAGCTCATCCCTAAACAAAAATACCACACCACTTGAACCATGACTATCAATGCTCAGTATGTGTCTCTCTTCTATTTGTTGACTCTCATCTTTATCTCGTGAGTGGTGGGAGCATGTTGTGTGGACCTGATGTATCTTCAAGTAAAATACAATATCTATACCTCTCGATGTCTCCTCAAATCGAGTCATAATGTGCCATTTGAATTTCAAAAACTACTTTTAGGTTGGTTCATAGGTCTCAAACCATCATTTGGCATGTTTCACAAAATTAGAACTCTTTCACTTGTGTGAAAAGCTAGCTTACCCTCTTCCCTAGGTTCCTTGATTCTCTTCAAGTGTTCCCTCATGTGAGCCAAATGAGTTGGTGTAAGGACTCACATGAGTCAGTGCAAGATCATCTAACATAGTGCATTGTACCAAGAAATCTCTCTTATCCTCCATGTTGGGTAAACAAAAGATGAGGGCATGCTCTTTTGAGCGTTGCCCCATTCCATTCTAGTTATCTACTCTCTTTCCCAAGCTCCAAGCTAATGCATGTGAGGTCTTCTTACCCATATTTGTGTACTAAAACCTCAATGTCCTTCTCCATATTGGTGGAGTATTGTTTGTACCTTTCTTCTTTGCTCCTTTGTTGAACTATCATTGATGTGGTGGTGGTGGTAGGGGTATGGTTCGAGTGCTGATTTCAACACTTCTTCACCGCTTGTATCTCCTACTCTAATACTTCCACTTGCTTTCGAATGCCTTCCTTAGGCAATTGAGGTGGCATTTATGATCAATTTCCCCGCCCGAGTGGATGTCGCCCATAAGGTGGCCGTATTCAAGCATCGATGCGGAAAAAGGCAGCAGCTTGGCTCGCGCTGGAAAACAACTAGGCAACATTTGAGGATGCCAAGGTAGCATTCCACTCATGATTCCAGCCAAAAGCCATCATTGGCATTGGCAGTTGCTTACATGCAATAGGATTACTTGTCTCCTGGCATGGGCCATGGAGGACAAGGAAGGAACCAAGGAGGTTTGGGCTATGGAGATTGGAGTGTCTAGAAGCCCAACAATATAATGCTTAGAAGCAACAAGACCAGGACCAAAATCCCTTGCTATCTATCAATACGGTGGAAATGAAAGAGCTCCTTGAGCCAGAAGTCAATATGGTTATCCGCTCATGTAGAAAGCTAAAAGGAACAAGGGAGAAGCCTAGAGGAATGTCCTGGGTTGGAACATGAGAAAGTCTGTCACTAAGTGACTGAGTTGACAGCAAAGGAACTGGCAGTGATGAGGGATCTGCAGCCAATTCCTATACTAGAGTCAAGACCCACAAGAGTAGAAGGGACCAGAGAAACATCAGCAGCGAGAAAGAATCCGCAGTCGCCTCCTAGTCTACAGACAGCACTTGTGAGAGTGGAAGGGACTACAAGAATAATAGTCAGGAAGTAAAATCTGCCGACTATCTCTTGGCCCTTCGTCGGCAATACCCACGAGAGGGTAGAAGGGAACCAGCCTCCAGCACCAGAAGTGGAGGTGCAGTCCTCTTCACAAGCTGTTTCAACAAGTTCAGAGACACAGACTGTATGGGGTCTTGTCTCCATTATTATTTCCTTAAGAGATCTACTAAATTTGGTCCCAGCATTCAACGAACACTTGTTGTGCTACAAATGATTCAACTGGATCAACCTATACTACCGAAACTGAAAGTGGCGGCCCTGGCTCTATTTGCACTGGAGGAGGAAGTCTAAAAGGTGCAGCAAGAGCCGGTTTCATTAAGACCCTTGTCATACTCTACCATCCCAGTAATCTCTCTTCAATGTTGTGCTAGACAATGGGTCTAGATTCAATATTATCACAATGGCATATTTTCATGATTTGGGGCTGATGAACTCGGAACCAATCCCCTTCTTGGTCCAAATGGCAAATCAACAGAGAGAGTGTGGCCACTTGGTATTATCCGATCAATCCTAGTGGAAATAGCTAGTGTGCCATTTCTAATTTCTTTGGTAGTGCTGAATATGGAGCATGTGTTTGAAGATTACCACCTCTTCTCTTACTTGGATGGCCCCGGTGTTGGGGAAAGCATGGGTCAGCCTCATAATTGGGATTATGATGTACTAAAAATCCACTGAGGTTACAATAAAATCCAAATCTTCTTAAACAAGATTCTACCTCCATCCATAACCTATCGATTAGTGGTAGCAGAGACAACATGGTGGATGGCTTGGATGATGATGAAGAAGCTACATTTCTAGCAGCCAATGCACACGTAAAGCCCTTTTGTCTGATGGTTGTCATGCAAATCAATAGCAATTTCTGGATCCCCATTCCCCACTGTATCTTGCCAAGGAGCTGGTACTAGCACATGATCATATTTCCCCAAGTACAAGAACTGAAGTTCGAACTTTGAAGCAAAAGCGGCTCAAGCTACAACTATAGCCAAATTAGACGTAGCAAAAGTGCTCATGTAGGAAAGAGATTTTGAAGCACAAATGCAAAAAAGTGACTAGGGTCATGGAGGATGCTCTCTATACCATCTATCTTGGTGTGGAAGAAACCAAGCTAGTAAATATGAGTGCTCACTTTTAGCCCAAATTTCAAGAGCAGCTCGTAGCTCTCATAACAGAATTCAAAGATATCTTCATATAGGATTATGCTGACATGAAAGGACTAGATCCTCAGTTCTATCAGCACTTGATTCCACTCAAGCCAGATGTTGTTCCAGTCCACATGCAGGATATTATATGAATTTGCACATGGCTAAGTTGACGAAGGAAGAGCTGGATCGACTCCTTAATCGGATTGATTGCTCTAGTTGATCGGGTTGAATGGATTTCTTCAATAGTCATTGTGCGAAAGAAAGACAAGAAGTTGCAGATTTATGTAGATTACAAGGAATTGAATGCAGCCACTATTCTGGATTCCTTGTCCATTCCCTATATTGACAACATTCTAGATGAGGTGGTTGGCCATTAGATGTATTCCTTTTTGGATGGCTTCAACAATAGGTACAATGAGGTCTAGCTTGCTCTGGAACATTAATCCAAGACTACCTTCATTACAGCATGGGGTGTCTTTGTTTGTGTTGTGATGTAGTTCGGTTTGAAGAATGCTCTAACTTCTTTTCAATGGGATATGTAGGAAATCTTTGGGCGCTTCATGTGGGTATTTTTGGACGACTTCAACATCTTGGCAAACTACTACACCTGCATCATCTTTGGCTTGTTTCACCAAATGCTATGAAGTTAGTCTCAATCTTAACCCTATGAAGTGTGTGTTTGTTGTAAAAGGTGGTATTCTTTTGGGGCCATTTTATTTCAAGGGATGGCATTGCTATCAACCACCATAAAGTGGCTGCCATCATGCAAGCTACAATTTTGGATTCCCCATTCATTGTCTTGTGGTTTTTGGGGCAAGTTCGCTAACATGGATGATACCTATGCCTCCTAGCCCATGTATCTATCCATCTAAATCAATTGGCCCACGTTCCTAAATTGAACTTCACCTAGAATGACATGGTGGATTTGGCCTTTAGACATCTTTGCTCTTAATTTCCAAGGCCCCAATCTTGGTTCCTCTAGATTGGACAAAACAATGTCATGTCTTTGTGGATGCATCAAACATTACAATTGGTAGTGTCATAATGCAACAAGATACTAATGGATGGTTTTAACCTATTTTCTATGCTAGCTGCTGGGGGTAAAGGTGCCTCTGCCTAGCCACCAACGTATTACTACACTAACAATACTTGCCACACTACACACTACAAGTGGCGGCGGGCACCCATCTCACAGTCACTTATTCTTTAATCTTTTAGTGATAGTTTGAATAAAGGAAGGCCCGACCACACATTGTGGTTGTTGGAGTTTCCACTTTTGAGTCTCTCTCTCTCTCTCTCTCTCTCTCTCTCTCTCTCTCTCTCTCTCTCTCTCTCTCTCTCTCTCTCTCTCTCTATCCGCCATAACTCTCACCGCCGAGCTTCTTCCTCCTAGGTTCTACTTCCCTTTCAATTGGTATCAAAGCAAAAAACATTGGAGCTTGCCCGGCATTCTCTTCAGCCCGATTTGAAGAGCTTCAACTCGAGCTTCAATGGTAGCCATGGCACCTTCATTTGCATGTATGTTTTGATCTCCCGCCTCCTCCTGGATCTTCCCGCCTTCATTTGGCACCTTGTAGGGTTGCATTGGAGCCCCCTGATCATTGCCAAGTGCTTAGTAGCACTATTGAAGACCCCTCTAGCCCCCAGGAGTAGCCAACACAAAATGCAGCACATTTTTAGGGGGCTGGGCTGATCCAATTCTGCCATTTCCAGCTCCTTCCCCGGCTTCTCGGCATTGTTTGCAACCTTCTCGATCATCTTTGAACTCCCCGGTATTGGTTCTTGGCTCTCGGCGATCGATACGAGTGCTTCCACCTTTAGTCATTGATGTATACACAGTCCTAGGACTGTCATAAACAGGGCAACACTTGACATTTGATGTTTGATGCTTCTTTGCATTACTCGTTTGATACCTATTGATGCCGGGTGATGCCCGGATGTTATGGGATGCTATGCCTATGCTTTGGGACTGATTTGGAGTAGATTTGGGCACTGATTAAGCTTCATTTGACAATGAATATGTTGATATAATACAGTGGGCTAAAGCTCATTTACTTGTTGTATGCATTGGTTCTTGGATATGGGGTGCTTATCGACGATTTGAATGATCATACCGATGTATTTGGAGATTGTCAAATTCTTCTTTTTGGTTCCAGAATGCTTTTGAGCTTGGATTAGGCTCAGTCTTGGTCATCATTCACTGGCATTTGGATTGAGTTGGCATGTTTTGGACCGGTTTATGCCTATTGTCACTGCTTGACATTCAGGCTTCTTGCATTTCTGCTTTGGTTAGATATGGATGCCACTTGGTTTGCTCATGCTTGACAGCCACTTGGAGCTTCGTCTTTGGATGTATTTGAGCATTTTGGACCTACTAGGCATTACATTTGGTTGTCAGTTACATGCTATTTCCATGCTTTCAGTCTTATGCTTTACAGGTCTGAGATAGCTTGGGATTTATGCTCTGGATGTACCCTATTGGGATTTGGAATGTCTGATGCTATGTACTTGATGTATTTGAGCGTTGCTTGCTCTATTTGCATCTAACTTTACTTCCAGTGGGAGTCTCTTGGCATATTCGGATGTACACAGAGTTTTACTTACACTTGAGCTTGAGCTTGTGGGATAGCTACATGCATTTGCTCTCTTGAGGGCTTTATGTTTGTAGTTAGTCTATAATGGGCTGATTTAATATGCCTATTGGGGCAGACACCTATCTCTGTCATAGGTTTGTCAGTTTTGTATGCATCTTGGATGGTTATGCATTGAGCTTCTTGCTCTATCAGTTGTGCTTGTGCTTGGTCTCTTCTCTTACCCTGAGACCCATTACATGCATGACTTCTAGACCTATGAGAAGTATCTAGCCTGACATGTTATTGGTTTGATAGTTCTTAGAACCTTCTTGCCCTCTGACACTCACTGTTGGATGTCTCTTGCTACCTGCCAGTTGCATTGACATATGTATCAGTGATTGCTTCACTTTGGGACAGTTTTACATACTACTGTAATTTATTCCAGCAAGCTGAAATTTGTAGATTTCGAGCACTTGTATGAGGGAAATGCTTACTGTTTGATGTTATCTTGGCCATATTTGGTGGACAGGTGGTTCTCTTGGTGATATTCACTCTTTTAGTCAGTTTTAGCAGTGGTTTAAGTGCATTTTCAGTTAATTATAGCAACCTGCAATTTTGCATTTTTGTTTTGATTTGGGACAGTAAGGCTGGTCATCTGAAAGACACAGCTCTCTTTAACATTGCCAAGTTGGATGGTACAAACTATGGGTATTGGAAGTCTCAGATATGGCAGGTTTTGGTGCAGAAGTTGCAGTTAAAACCATTGTGTTTCAAGGGTGTTAAACCCGAGGATATGGATGATGATTTTGGATGGAAGTTGATGAGCTATGCAAGTCTACCATTATCTTGTCACTCTTAGAAGAGGTCCATCATAATGTTGTTGAAGATGAGAATCAGAGTGCATGGGACTTACGGGAGAAGACTTAGGAGCTTTATGTATAGCAGAGTCCTGCGTCCCAGATGTACTGATTGAAGCAGTTAATGGACCTTCACATGAAGGAGAGACATCCCTATCATCTCATTTCAGCGAGTTTCATGCTATCATGAAAAATCTATTGTCACAGAGTGTTGAGTTCAAAGACAACTTGTACCTGTTGTTTCTGCTTGGCACCTTGCCTGAATCATGGGATGTCTTTCGTATTGCCATATGCACGAACAAGCTTGATGGGCTGAAAATCAAAGATGTTGAGAGTGCTTTATTGACTGAGGAAATCAACAGGAGAAACAATGATGCTTCCTGCTCTTCACATGCATTAACTGTTAGAGGTGGTAGACATGGCAGGCATGATAATGATCATAAGGGCAAGGACTCTCAGAAGTCCAAGTCAAAGTCACGTGGCCGCAGTAAGTCCCGTGGACGGAAGTCTGATCTCACCTGTCATTATTGTGGGAAAGCAGGACGTATTAGGTCACAGTGCCATAAGATGCGGGATGATAAGCGCAAGGAAAAAGGAAAAGAGAAAGTGTAGGAAAAGTCCTCTAAGCACAGTATTGTACCTGGCTGCAAAGTCCTGTGTGAAGATAGAAGAGGTTAATGTCATGCAGGCCATTGATTCGGATGAGGATTACATACTTGTAGCTTCTTCATGCGATGCCTTACAGGCTTCTGAGACACATTCTATGTATGTGCAGTGTTGGCTTTTGGATTCGGGTGCGTCATTTCATGTGACACCCTGTAGAGATTTAGTTTTATACATATCATACTATCTCTGGTTCTGTGTGTCTTGGTGATGACAGGTCTCTTGACATTATGGGCATTGGAGATGTTAGGCTGCAGTTTCCTTTTTGCAGTTCTTTTGTTTTGCATTATGTACACCATGTACCTGCATTGACTCGCAACCTTATGTCAGCTGGACAGCTTGATGATGCATGGTATTTTGTGTCTTTTGGAGACTCTACATGGAAGATTACTCGTGGTAGGCTTGTGCTTGCAAGAGGTGCCAATTCTGGCAGCCTCTATCCCTTACTTATATCTGGAGCTACCTTGAATCATATTTTGTCTGTGGGTTCTATACCCCATGTATCTCTTTGGCATACTCGTTTGGGGCATATGTCCCTTAAAGGAATGAAAATGCTATGTGCTTTGCAGTATCTTCCACCTTTTGACTCTTCGCATTTTGATTCTTGTGATCATTGTTTATATGGCAGGTAGACCAGGAATACACATAAAAAGTCTGGTAAGAAACACATGGGTGAGCCCTTGGCTCTTATGCACTCAGATGTATGTGGGCCCATGCCCTGTCAGTCATTAGGTGGAGTAAAGTATTTTATTACTTTCATGGATGATTACTCACGTAAGGTTTGGGCTTATCCCATAAAGAGAAAATTGGATGTTTTAGACACATTTCAGGGTTGGCTTGCATTAGCAGAGAACCAGTCTGGGAATAGGTTGAAATGCCTAAGGTTAGATAATGGGGGTAAGTATGTATCATGTGCTTTTGAGCAGTTTTGTGATGAGCGGGATATTAAGCGTCAGTTGACCGCCCCTTACACCCCTCCCCAGAATAGTATGGCTGAACGCATGAATAGGACCATTCAGGAAAGGGTCCGTAGTATGCTTAGCTAGGCTGGCTTACCGCATCACTTTTGGGCTGAGGAAGTTACTACTACATTGCATCTCATTAACAGGTCACCTAGTAGTGGCATTGACTTTCAGGTTGTAGACGAGGTATGGGCAGGCAAGCCCCTCTCTTATGATCATTTGTGTGTCTTTGGATGTGAGGCATTCTTCCATGTGCTCAAGGACAAACACAATAAGTTGGATCCTAAAAGTGTTAAATGCATTTTCATTGGCTATGGAGATGCAGGAGAGATGGGTTACCGTCTATGGGATCACCAGGCGTGGAAAGTGATCCGTAGCCATGATGTCATCTTTCATGAGGACAAAATGCATATGCAGCCTGAGAAAGTGGTTGACGTATGCAGAGTTATCTTTCAGGAGGAGCCACCTACTCCCTTACAGCCCGCTCCACGGCCAACTAGACAACGTGCAGCATCACCTGATGCTCATGGCTCAGATGTTAGACATGTTGATGTTAGACAGGATGTTGGTTCAATAGCAGAGCCTGGGTTGAGGTGTTCTATTAGAGATAGACAACCTCATGACCGTTTTGCGCCCTCTATGGTTTATGTACTAGTTACAGATGCAAGAGAGCCTCTCACTTATGATGAGGCTATGCACAGGGGTGATTGTCACTCTTGGGAGAGGGCTACGCAGTCTGAGCTTGACTCAGTGCATAAGAATCAGACTTGGGATTTGGTTTCCTTGCCTCAGGGTAAGAAGGCTTTGCCATGCAAGTGTGTGTACAAGCTGAAAAGTACCCTTGGACACCCCAAGCCAACATACAAGGCTCGATTGGTTGCTAAGGGATTTAAGTAGGAGCATGGTGTTGACTTGGATGAAGTCTTTTCTCCTGTGGCTTTGGTTGCACAGCTTGACATGGACTTGTACTAGATGTATGTGAAGATAGCTTTTTTACATGGGGACTTGCATGATGAGATTTACATGGAGCAGCCTAAGGGCTTTGCAGACCTTGGAAGGGAACACCTAGTAAGCAAGCTAAAGAAGAGTCTATATGGCTTGAAGCAGGCACCTAGGGAATGGTAGCATAAGTTTGATGCACTCATGCAATCACAGGGCTACAATCATAGTGCTATGGATCCGTGCTTGTACACGAAGAAAGCCCGTGACAGTTCTTTACTGATTTTGGTACTCTATGTGGATGACATGCTTTTAGCAGGGACACTTCATGAGGAGCTAGATGCTCTTAAGTCTTAGCTCAAGAAGAGCCTTGAGATGAAAGATATGGGACAAGCCTCTCATATACTTGGTATGCGCATTACGCACGGCAGATCTCAAGGACTACTATATCTATCACAGCGGCAGTATATTCATAAAGTCCCTAAGCACTTCCATATGCAGGATGTCAAGCCTATTGGTTGTCCATTACCTTCTCATGTAAAGGTTTCATAGGTCGATTGTCCGCAGACAGATGAGCAAAGGGCCAAGATGGCCAAGATTCCCTATGCATCAACCGTGGGCAGTCTTATGTATGCCATGATAGCCACCCGTCCAGATATTGCTTTTATAGTTGGGATTGTGGCATGCTATATGGCTACACCTGGCAAGAAACATTGGGAAGCCATGAAGGGTATCATGAGGTACCTGAAGGGCATAGCAAATATGTGTATTTGCTATGGCAGCCAGGATACAGGAGTCGTGGGGTACACTGAATCTGATTATGCAGGACATGCAGATAGTAGGAAGTCCACTTCTGGCTATGTGTTCACTTATGTTGGAGGGGCTATCTCTTGGATGTCCAGGGTGTAGAAGTGTAAGGCTCTTTCTACTATAGAGGCTAAGTATATTGCAACCACAGAGGCTTACAAGGAGGCTATCTGGTTAGGTCGTTTGATTGCAGACCTTGGTATGACAGATGCTATGCCTACACTGCATTCGGATTCTATGAGTGCCATTTAGTTGGCCAAGAATCCGGTCTTCCATGTAAAGAAAAAACATATTTAGGTGAGGTATCACTTCATTCGCGAGGTCATTAAGGACAGGTCTATTGACCTTGTCAAAATTCTGACTGAGCAGAATCCGACAGACTTGCTCACAAAGAGTCTCACTACAGAGCACTTTGCCTTTCTTAGGAGATTGATGGGCGTTGGATGAGATGACGTCTTTTTCCTCATCTTGTTGTACATGTGTACATGTTGTACTATCTTTTCTTTTCTTTTCTCTCTCATTGGGGCAGATTCGCCTTTAAGTGGGAGGTTGTTGGGGGTAAAGGCGCCTCCGCCTAGCCGCCCATGTATTACTACACTGACAGTACCCACCACTGCACACTACAAGTGGCAGGCGCCCATCACAGTCACTTATTCTTTATTCTTTTAGTGACAATTTGAATAAAGGAAGGCCCGGCCATACATTGTGGTTGTTGGAGTTTCCACTTTTGAGTTTCTCTCTCTCTCTCTTGCTCTTGCTCTCCATCTGCCATAGCTCTCACCGTCAAGCTTCTTCCTCCTAGGTTCTACTTCGCTTTCACTAGTAAACAACTCTCCTCTACTAAAAAGATTTATTTGGTTATTGAAAGAGAATGACTAAGAATGATTTACGAAGTTGAGAAATGCTGGCACTATTTACTTAACCATTCCTTTGTTTTTCATGTGGACCATTCTACTCTTGTCTACCTCATTAAGCAACAGAATGTTCAAGTCTCACTATGCTTTGTTGGTTCAATCCTCCTGGGGAAAATGCGCAGTAAGGAGGAAGACTACTAGCTAGTCTACTTCCACACTCACTGGGACTACCATCCAGATTGTCCCAACCCCAATCTTGAGCACACAACCCACCAAAGTAGCAAAGTTCTACCCTCAAAATTAGGTGATTAGATTGCAAAATTTAAGTAGGAGTGTCTCTTAAATTATTACAATTACAAGTAGAAAGTATTGTGCAATTGAGAAGGGCTACCATATTGTAGGTCGAAAGAAAAGTTAACTATATGGCAAAGTGGAGACAAGAAATAATTTGGCACAAGGAAGGGAGCATTGTTTATATCATTAGGAGGAGAACATTTGAGATCCAATCATTTTTCAAGCATTGCTTTCTATATGTATAGAAAGATGAAAAATATGCCTCTATAAGTTTCACTTATTCGATATTGGTTTTAATCAATATCATCAACGATGGATCATCCACAAAAATATATATATATATAGTCAACTAAACTCTACTACAACTATCCAAGCTAGGACCCTAAATTGGAGCTAAATAAGAGCCCCTCTACCTACAACCCAGCCCATGCAGGTATTAGAAATGATGCACTACAAAACCCTAACATGAACCTCAAAGATGATCAATCATGTTGAATGGCCAATATTAGAAAGGAGTTTATAAATAGATTAGCAAAGTATCTAAAGATTCTAAATATGAACATAACTAGTGCAACAATAGCATATATTGTGCACTAAAGTATTGCCTTTGCAAGTGCACAATGCCCTTGCTAGTTTTTATTTTCCTATTGTTCTAATAAGGGAAATAATAAAAGTCCTAAAACAAGAAATGGAAAGAAAAAACCTACAAAGAGATTGTTAAATAGGGGTAATCCCCCCCCCCCCCCCTCAATCCCCGCACCCGAAACAATAAGCTAGATCCATTGGAAAATTGTTATAGTGTGCCCTACTAATAGATGCTATGGAGCCATCTTGAGATATGCTAATGTCAAAAATAAGATGTGGTGAATGCCATCAAGCAAGACACTTAGCAATTAAGGGTACACAAAAGCCAACATTCCAAGTTCCTTTGTCTTATGATTTCTAAGAGAATCATACTAAATATATATTTCCTAAACAAGATGCATAATTGAATGAGGAAAGAGAAAGAAGTTAGGATTAACCTATTGGAGCCTAAATTTCCCATCAAATTATTGGGCCAAATTGTAGAGAGTTTGGATTCAAGTTTGGACCCAAAAATTTCCCATGTTAAGAGGTCAAAAGTGGAGTACTCAGGATGTGAGAGAAAGAATACAATTTCCACAATTATCCAAATCTATCAAGGGAATCAATGAGCTATAAACTACAATGAAATAAATGCTAAAGAGAAATCATATTGCAAATACCGTCTATTCTTAGCCCCCAATAATGAAAATAGTAGTGATAATCTAGGAACTAACATCCAATCTAGTAGAGCTTGAAGTAGTGTATGGAGAAGTGCTAGGCCCAATGAAATAGATCAATCCACAAAGGGAAGTAAGCCCAAAGCTTTGTGAAAATATTTTCACTTCTCACAAGGCAAATCCTTTATGAAAAGATTTGTAATATTTTCCTACATTGGTATATAAGCCAAGTTTATTGCTCTCTTGCAAATAATTTCTCATTGATATAATGATAATGCATCTCAAGGTGATTAGTATGAGCAGAGAACACAAGGTTATGTGCAACTACCAATGTGCTTTGAGCACCAATGAAGATCATGTTGGTAGATGTTTGTGCAAGTCCCAAATTAACCAAAAGGTGTTTGAAACAAATACACTCAACCGTAGCCGTGAAAGTGGCCATATGCATGGGCTACTACTTAACCATGATATGTATGAGTTGCCAATCATAAAGCAAAAGAAACTTGTGGAAATATGAGTGTAGTGACAACAAGCTTAATTGAAATTTACAAAAGTATTTAAACCTTGTAGTATTGAGCCCCCTTAGGATAAAGCAGACCAAGGTGTCAAGTACCATTTAAATAGTGAAAGATATGCTTCATTACACGTCAATGCTTGGTGCCTAGTCTATACATAAACCTACTCATCTTGAAAGACCGAAAACTAAATGCTAGGCCTCATAATGCGCATATAGATCAAGCATCCAACTACTTGCTAATAGAGAAAGATATTAAAGAAATTTTATGAATGCTTAACTTCAAACCTATTGTTGCGCAGATCGGACGCAGTATGCTCACGTAGTGAATCCCGAAAGGTCCCCAAGAACAATGAACTCTACCTTTTTGCACAAAAAACAATGTAAAAGCATGAACGACAAGAAGCAAGAGACCAATTGGGTTCAATCTCCCCCCATGCCTTGTGTGAGCGCTTCACAAAGCATGTATTTTATGTATATTTCCATCTTCATGCTCAATAATAGCCCAATTTACAAAAATATGACAAGCTTTTAGCTTTTGAGTTTGCTTTCTACAAAAATAGGAAATAAAGCTAATGGACGGTGCCCATAGAGTCTGGCACGCCCAATCTCAATGTCCAAATAGAAATAACATATTCGTGCACATAGGCGCATACAAAATAATAATCAATAATCAATGTCTCAATAGTCGTAACAAAATATAGGTGTGGCGCCTATCAAAATATAATCCAAAGGTCGAATACTCGCTAGACTCCAATGCTTTCCTCCGCCACTGCTGCTATCTCTACACATCAACTGAAGCATTCACAATCGTTAGTAAAATAATACAATTAAACCAACAAAAGTGAATACCTAGCAGTCTTCAGCTACATAAATAAATCAGCTGGCTAGAAATAAATCCTAACCTTAATTTATTACGAGTGCGCACTCTAAATTCATAAACGTTTATTAATTTAATATGCATTTTGCGGAATCACCCGCTATGGAATCACCCACGTATACACTAAATTAATGAAATGCCCGAAAAGGACAGGCGTCCCCATCAACTTCTCGCACAAAGAATCCTCTTTGTGTATGAGCCCCGGTCATCTAAGTTTACGGAATCCACCATAAAACCTCACGGAATCCACCGTGGCATGAAATCCACCATGGAATATGCCTCATGGCATCATACCCCCAGGGTAGGATAGCAATTGACCTCAATTGCTATTAGCTCAATGTGGAGCTAACAGAGTGGGGAAAGCATTTAAGTCTCTAGCGTGCATCCATTGTGCTTCCTCTACAAGATGGTTCTTAAATTTGACTAGATATCTAGAATACCTTCGGCCAGTTCTAGTGGTCATGTAGTCAGTGTCTATGATGGCTTCTGGTTCAAGTATTTCAGTCTCTTCCTCTAATAAAGGTGGGTTTTCATAAACAGGGTGGATAGGTAATTGGCCTCTAAATGGTCTCAATAAACTAATATGAAATGTATTGTGAATTTTCCAATGAGATGGTAATTCTAACTTGAATGCATTATCATTAATCTTATGAATGATTCTAAATGGTCCATAGAATCTAGGAGCTAATTTGACAACTGGATGTCTATCTACACTTTGCAGTCTACGCTTTTCTATTCTAAGCCAAACATAATCATCAACTTTGAAATTCATAGCTTGTCTTTTCTTGTTGGCTTGTTTGGTATATGATTGTTGGGCTTTAGCAATCATATCCTTAACCTCATCAAAAATACTGTTATGTATAGTAGCAATATCATCAGCACTCTGAATTCTATTAGACAAAGATGCAACAGGTGTAGATAATCTATATCCATAAATGACTTCAAAAGGTGCTTTCTTTGTAGATGTGTGCGTGTATTGTTGTATGCAAACTGTAATAAATGCAAATGAGTATCCCATGTGTGAGGTTTAGAGATAGTATATGCACGTAAAAGATCTAAAATGGTGCTATTTGTGGCTTATGTTTGTCCATTTGTTTTTGGATGAAATGCAGATGAGAAATCAATCTTTGTGCCTAGATTTGCAAACAGTGTAATCCAAAAATTGTTACAAAATCTAGAATCACGATATAAAATAATCACTTTTGGCAATCCATGGTTAGTAAAAACAGGTTTCAAAAATAACTGTGCTGCTTGTGATGCTGTTAAAGTTTTCTTACATGGAATGAAATATGCTTGCTTACTAAATCTATCTACAATTGTCCAAATCATGTCATGGTTAGATTTAGTATTTGGTAAACCAGTAATGAAATCCATAGAAATATGTTCCCAAGGTTTAGATGGAATAGACAAAGGCATTAGTAATCCATACTGTTTACCATGATGTCTCTTTATTCTTTGACAAATCAAACATTCAGAAATGAAATTAGATACATCTGCATCCATATGCAGCCAATAAAAATCTTCAGTTAACATGCGTAATGTAGATATGATACCTCTATGACCTTGATATGGGGGACAATGAATTTCATTCAAAACAAAAGATCGGAATGGAATAGTAACACACAGTCTCTTTTCAAAAAACATAAATCCATCATTATATGACAATGAATCAACAGGAATGAAATTATTTTGAACTAATTTTTGCCAATCAGAATGAAAAGTAATATCCTGGTGATATGTATCTTTTATAGCAATCAAAGAATCAAAAGATATGATAGAAATATTATGAATTGCAGGTCTTCTACTCAATGCATCAGCAACTACATTTTTTTTTCCAGGTTGGTATTGAATGATAGGATGAAAACTTTGAATGAAGGAAGCCCATTTGATATGACGGTCAGAAATTTGGGGTTGGCTAAGTAGATGTCTAATGCTTTGCTGGTCGGTCTTTATCATGAATTCTGAACCCATTAAATAGTGCTTCCACTGTTTTAATGCTTGTACAACTACTAATAGTTCTTTGTCATAAGTGGAATATTTCAGCTCAGAGGGTTTCAGCTTAGAACTAGAATATACTATTGGATGATTGTCTTGCATTAGTACAGCTCCTATTCCTGATCCGCTAGCATCGGTCACAACTAGAAAGAATGGTCTATTAAAGTCAGGCAATTGTAGAACTGGGGCATTAATTAATGCACGCTTCAGTAAATCAAAGGATTTCTGCTGAGTTTCAGTCCATTGATAAACAATTCCTTTCTTAAGAAGTTTGGTTAATGGTAAAGCAAGTAATGAAAAATTACGTACAAACTTTCTATAGAAACTAGCAAGACCAAGGAATGAGCGTAACTCATGCACATTTTTAGGAACAGGCCAATGCAATATTGCATCAATTTTCTTAGGATCAACTTTAATTCCTTCTTTTGATACAATATGACCTAAATACTCAATTTCTGTCTTAAAGAATTCACTCTTTTCAGGATTTGCAAACAATTGATTTTCTTTCAGTAATTGAAAAACTAATGATAAATGCTCATAATGCTCTTTTTCACTTTGACTAAACACCAAAATATCATCAAAGAAAACAATCACACAATATTGATATTTCAGAAAGATACGGTTCATCATTCCACTGAAAGTAGCAGGTGCATTAGTTAATCCGAATGGCATGACTAAGAATTCGTAATGGCCAAACTGTGTTCTGAATGCAGTCTTAAATATGTCAGTTCTATCTAGCCTCACCTGATGATATCCAGACTTAAGGTCAATTTTACTAAATATAGAAGATCCTTGCAGTTTGTCCATAAGGTCATCAACTCTAGGTATAGGATACCTATTCTTTACAGTGATCTTATTTAATGCTCGGTAGTCAATACACATACGATAGGTATTATTCTTTTTCTTAACTAAGAGTACAGGTGCACCGAATGGAGAACTGCTAGGTCGAATTAAGCCTCTATTTAGTAATTCTTCAACTTAACTCTGGATTTCTTTTTGCTCTATTTGATTGTGCCTATATGGTGCTTTGCAAGGTGGTTGTGTGCCAGGAATTAAATCAATCTTATGGTCTTCTGGACGTGAAGGTGGTAAACCTAGTGGTAGGTCTTCTGCCTTAAAATATGCAAGAAATTCCTTATGCCTAGGGTACATATGATTTTCCTTTGCATGTAATTCATTCACCCAAATGAGATATGATTTAGTATTCTTGCGTAGTGCACGTTTTGCTTGAGTATGCGAAAGCAGTGGAAAAATATTAGATGCATGCGTACCATTAAATGTAATAGATTTTCCTTGAAAATTAATATTCATTGTGTGCGTGGAATAATCTATATTTGGATTATGCTGGTGTCTCCAAGGCATTCCTAAAATAATGTCGCTTGACTGTAATGGGACAACTAAGAAATTTCTTCTTTCAATATATGAACCAATTTGAATCTCTAAATCTTGTACTTCTTGTGTGCCATTGTACCTAGTGCCTAAAAATGTAGCTTTTATGCGATAATGCGTAGGTACTGTATGTAATTTCAATTCCTTTACCAATTTTGCTGAAATAAAGTCATGAGTACTACCGTCATCATGCAAAATAGTTCTTTCATTTCCATGCACCATACATTTCATAGTCAACAATGAATGTGGAGTAGGCATACCTGGTAAAGTGTCGGAAGTAGTAGTAAGATCATCCTCATCTTCAGTGAAATCTCGCATATCCTCATGCTCGTCTTCGTCCATGACTCCAAGATAGTTGATATGTGCTGGTGGCTTCTTTGAATGACAATTTGCTGCGAGATGCCCTGGTTGGTGACACTTATAGCATACTATTGGCTTAGCTTTGGTTACATTATTTGCAATGGCTAGAAGTCTGGGTACATTTGGATTTGCTTGTGGAATAGGCTTTGGATTTTGATTGACATTGGATGGTAATGCAGGTGGTTTAGCCCAATTCTTGCTGAAAGATGGTGATGAGAAACGACCTGGATTAAACCTTCTAAAATTGGAATTGAATTGTTTAGATCCATAATTACCATTGGCTTGGAATTGCTGTGGTCGTCTGTCTCTTCCGCGTAACTTATCTTCAGTGTCGTGAGCTAGTGAGATGGCGTCTTCAAGGGTAGCAGGCTTGAACATGTTCACTTCAGCGTAGTAATGTCCAAGGAGTCCAGACATATACTTCTGCTTATGTGTCATCTCTGGTACGTCTTCAAGCATGCGTAGCTGTAGGAGTGCATTCCAAAAATGCTTTGTATACTGTGGAATAGGCTCACGATCCCGTTGTTGAAGTAAATCCCATTGCTTGATAGCCTTCTCATGAAATTGAGGTGGAAGGAAATTCTGCATGAACTTCTTCTTGAAATCTTCCCAAGTAGCAGGACATTCTATGCTCTTGCGTACTACAGTCCACCAAAGTGATGCTCTGTCTACCAGATGATTAGTAACACACTTGATTTTATCTTTTTCTGGATAAGTTTCCTCATGGAAATAGTCATTAAACTGGCTAATGAATGATAAAACAATCTTTCCTTCTCGTATGCCATTGAAAGTGCGAAATTTGAAACTTCGTTTACTTATCTTGGATTCCTTGCGAATGGTTTGTGCTTCAAGAGTGGCGTCGATGGTACGTCGAATCAAATCTTCAGCTTGAGGTTCTTCTTTGTCAGTGGACGCTCTTTGTAGTTTTGTCAATTGCGCTTGCAATGCTTGCCTAGCCCTTCGCTCTTCTTCCAATTGTAGCATGATTAGATCCAGCTTTTGTTCCATGGTAGGCTCAGGTAAGTCGTCTTCAGCCATAGGATCATCCATATGTGGGGTAGTCATCCTGTAAAACTCAATAAACCTTTCTCACTTAAAATCAGGTTAGCGGGATGAGCGTAGCTCAAATTTGGGGTTACAAGGCTATATATTTTTGGGTATTTCTTTCTTAATTTTTAGAAAATCTGCAATATTTCCGTCTTCGTTTGCTGAAAATACTTCAGCGGACCTGTAGATAGGTAGAACACCTTGCCACGAACAACTTTCCAGTTCAGAGTTTTTGCATAGGGACAAGCCTTCTAGGAGTTTTGAGCACTAGTCAGTTTTGATTCCAGTTGACTAGTCTGACTTGCAGAGTTGCAGACTTAGCCGACTTACAGAGTTGCAGACTTGCAGAACTTAGGGAACTTGCAGAACTTGATTACTGTCGACTTGCAGAACTTAACTTTAGAGGTGCAGGACCTGAAGTTTGTGACTTGATTGCCTTGTATGATTTGACTTGATAGTTTAGCTTTGACTTAAGTAATTAAGCTTGAAGAGCTTAATCTGACTGTCGACTGATTTCGTGGGGGGGGGCCATTTTTTGTCCGCGCGAAAAAATCGAAATGGTCTTCTGATATCACGACTGAAATTTATGAAGCTTGAAGCTATTTAAAAGCTTCTAAGCTTAAGATTAAGCCTTGATGAAGCAAATTAACTTGAATATGAAGGAAGCTTATCTCTGGTTTTTCCACGACTTGATGAAGGAGATGGATGCGTGGTCCTCCGCCTGCAGAGCCTGGTCCTTTGCGATCTGACAGTAGAAACAGGGGTTCTTGATCGCCAGAAGTCTGCCTGTATCGACGGTTCGCGATGAGATTGACTGTAGAGCCCGATCATTCCTGGAGCTTCGCCTTCGTCGGAGATTGGTAGCGATTGGAAGCTCTTGATCTCAGCTCCGCTCTGATACAACTGGTGCACAGATCGGACGCAGTATGCTCACGTAGTGAATCCCGGAAGGTCCCCAAGAACAATGAACTCTACCTTTTTGCACAAAAAACAATGTAAAAGCATGAACAACAAGAAGCAAGAGACCAATTGGGTTCAATCTCCCCCCATGCCTTGTGTGAGCGCTTCACAAAGCATGTATTTTATGTATATTTCCATCTTCATGCTCAATAATAGTCCAATTTACAAAAATATGACAAGCTTTTAGCTTTTGAGTTTGCTTTCTACAAAAATAGGAAATAAAGCTAATGGACGGTGCCCATAGAGTCTGGCACGCCCAATCTCAATGTCCAAATAGAAATAACATATTCGTGCGCATAGGCGCATACAAAATAATAATCAATAATCAATGTCTCAATAGTCGTAACAAAATATAGGTGTGGCGCCTATCAAAATATAATCCAAAGGTCGAATACTCGCTAGACTCCAATGCTTTCCTCCGCCACTGCTGCTATCTCTACACATCAACTGAAGCATTCACAATCGTTAGTAAAATAATACAATTAAACCAACAAAAGTGAATACCTAGCAGTCTTCAGCTACATAAATAAATCAACTGGTTAGAAATAAATCCTAACCTTAATTTATTACGAGTGCGCACTCTAAATTCATAAACGTTTATTAATTTAATATGCATTTTGCCAAATCACCCACTATGGAATCACCCACGTGCACACTAAATTAATGAAACGCCCGAAAAGGACAGGCGTCCCCATCAACTTCTCGCACAAAGAATCCTCTTTGTGTATGAGCCCCGGTCATCTAAGTTTACGGAATCCACCGTGGAATATGCCTCCTGGCATCACCTATCTCCATAAGAGGACCAATAGTCTTACATCCTTCAAGGGTCGAATCTCTACAATACGTTGGGGGTAAAGGTGCTTGTATCTAACCACCCATGTATTCATGAAACTAACAATACCCATACAGTTGTACATTGTAGGTGGTGGGCATCCATCACTGTCATTTATTCTTTATTCTTTCAGTGACATTTGAATAAGGGAAGACCAGTCACACATTGTGAATATTGGAGTTCCCACATATGATCTCTCTGTCTCTCTCTCTCTCTCTCTCCATCCACCATAGCATTTTCTTTGCTCTTGCTTCCATTTGTGTGCTTCCACTCGGGCTCTTCCTTTTAACTGGCATTAAAGATAAGCATTTGAGGAGATTCTTCATCCTTTGATTCAGCCCAAATTCAAGTTTCAACTCAAGGTTTCATGGCAGCCATTGTTTCTTTCTCCCAAGGTATGCATTGAGTCTTTCCTTCTCCCGGCTTGTTCCAACTTACTAGGAACTTTCTAGGGCTTAGTTAAGCCTTGTTGAGTGCTTATCGAGCTGAGGAGTAGCCATTCTATCTATTTTAAGTGGATACAAAGTATGCTATAAAAGTCATGGATAGCTATGGTAGCTTAACAACATTGTCATATTTTGGCCATAACTTTTGCATATAGTATTGGATATAGGCATTCTAAATCTAGAAATGAAAAGTGTGATGAGAGCTACAAATTTGGGCACTCATTGAGTTGATTCTGTGCAATTTTTTATTCTTTGTTTCACATAGAACATAACAATTCTCATTTGGACGACAAACATTAAATTTCATAATGCATGTTTGATGCTTTAGTAATGCTATGGTGCCAAGATGATATGGTTATGCATTTGGGATTGAATTGAGCTTAAAATAGCTCAGATTGCACTGTCATTTTTGGGTTGTAATAATAGGGCAATAACCATTTGTTAGTGCAAACCTTATGCCTAATGCTCATTGATGCTTTATGAGATACTTAGTGGATGTACCTCTACTTCAGTTGTTACATATACTTCCTAATATGCTATTGCATGCTTTTGAGATGAGATTTGGGCTCTGTTACATTGATATTGGTTATGGTTACATGCCTTGGTTACTTCAATGGCTTATGTAGTTATGGGCTTGAAGAATCTATAGGGTTTTATGCTCTCGACTTATGCTTCATGTATCTTGGATACTCGAATGTCATATACTTGATGTTTTGAGATTGCATTACTCATTTGACATCCGATTTTGTTTAAGTGGGAGTTAATTATGCTACTTTGGATGTTGCATAGAGATTTGGATTTATGCAACTAAGATTGAGCTTACTTTATGTATTGAGCTTTGCTTAATGGGTTATACATTTGGCAGTTCTCTTCTCTTTACCTTGAGATCTCTTATGTGCATGATGTTTATGCCCACTGTATGTATGGTTACTGACTTCTTGCAGTTGTGATAGCTTTCAGTGCCAATTGGTCATGGTCTTTCTTTCTTGGTTGCTCATAGTTGGTTGGTATATTGCTATAGTTTATTACAGGTGCCCGTCATTTTAGTTTTATGCATTCTATCTAAGGGCAGTCATTTGGATTTGAAAGTTACTTGATTACATTTAGTGGACATCTCATCCTTTTGGTAGTTTCTCTCGCTTATTGGCTGTGATTTTGGGGCTATTTTGCCATCATTTATAACAACCTATCTGTCTTGGATTGTGCTTTTATCTCCTACATTATGGCTAGTCAAATGGCAATGCTATCTTTAACATTGAGAAGTTGGATGGCACAAATTACAACTATTGGAAGACACAAATTTAGTAGGTTCTAGTATAGAAATTATAGATTGAGCTATTGAGACATGAGTGTGTAAAGCATGAATGCTTTGACGTAGAGGATTAGGTTGAACTATTGAATGAGTTATGTAATCTACAATCATTTTATCGCACTCTAAGAAGGTCTACTATAATGTTGTCTCTGATGGGAAGATTGCTTGGCAATTATGGGATAAGATTCGCAACATCTATGATAAGCATAGTCGTGCCTCTTAAATGTATTGGTTGAAGCAACTCATGGACCTTTGTATGACAGAGAGGACCTCCATGTTTGCCCACTTGAATGATTTTCATTCTTTTTTCAACCACTTGTCTTCACAAGGAATTGAATTTAAGGACAATCTTTCTCCCTTGTTCTTTTCGATTACATTGCTTGAGTCATGAGACACATTCTGTAGTGCTATGTATGCAAATATGCCTACTAATGGGCTAAAATTATAGGTTGTAGAGGGTGCTCTTTTGAATGAAGAGGTTAATAAAAAGAATGTTGATGCTTCCCATACCCCTCATGCTTTAACAGTTAGAGGTAATAATGGTTGGAGTGGCAATGACCACTATGGAAGAGACTCTTAGAAGTCTTGTTCTTAGTCACATGGAAAGTCTTCCGATAAGTTCCATGGTCATAAGTTTACATTGACTTGTCACTACTATGGAAAATAGGTTCATATTTTTCGACAGTGTCATAAAATGTGTGATGATAAGCATAAGAAAAAGGGAAAGGATAAAGTTTAAGAAAAGAATGATGATTGCATCATTGTCCCTAGTAAGTCCAATGTCAAGATTGAAGAGATTAATGATGTGTAGATTGATTCTGATGATGAGTACATACTTTCAGCTTCTTCTCTTTGATGCTTCGTAGTTAATTGATGCCTCCTCTACCTATGCTCAATGTTGGTTGCTTGATTTAGGGGCATCATTTCATGTCACCCCTCATCAGGAGTGGTTCTACTCCTATTGCAATATGAGAGGATTTGTCAAATTGGGTAATGACCTAGCATTGGATATTATTGGTATATGATATGTCTAGCTATAGTTTCCTTCAGGCAATATGTTTACTTTGCATGATGCACACCATGTTCCAGCTTTGACTAAAAGCTTACTTTCAACATTGGCTTGCTTTGGTTGAGAGCTAGTCTAGGTATAGATTGAAATGCATATGTTCTGACAATGGGGGGAGAGTATGTCTCTAAAGCCTTTGAGCAATTTTGTGATGAGAGGGATATTTAGCATCAGTTAATTGCTCTGTACACCCCACCCTAGAATGGTATGACTAAGTACATGAATAGGACAATTCAAGAGCAAGTTTGTAGTATGCTTACCCACATAGGCTTACCACAACACTTTTGGGAAAAGGCAATTAGTACTGTCATACATTCGATTAATCGATGCCCATGCACTACTCTTAACTATCATGCTACTGAGGAGGTATGGTCTGGAAAATATCCATTAAATGTTCATTTGCATGTCATTGGTTGTGAGGCTTTCTGCCATGTTCCCAAGGACAAACACAATAAGTTGGATCCTAAGTTTGTGAAATGCATCTTTCTTGGTTATGGGGATATATGTGAGATGGGCTATTACCCATGGGATCCATAGGCTTGGAAGGTCATCCATAGCCATGATGTTGTTTTCCATGAGAAGAAAATGCATAAGTAGCCTTAGCAAGTCATTGAGGTATGCATGGTAATCTTTCAGGAGAAGCCTTTTGTTACTATATAGCTAGCTAGACAACTTGCAAAATAGTACTCTAGTGGCCTATGACCATGATGTTAGGCAGAAGGTACATGCCCCACAATCTATTTGTGGTAGCCTACTAGAGATAGACATTAGCTTGATTGGTTTTCATTCTTTATGGATTATGTTATGGTGATACTAGTGAGTCTCTTGACTATGATGAGGCCATGCATAGAGGATAGTTACTCTTGGGAGAGGGCCATGTAGTCAAAATATGCCTCACTATGATGAGGTATGCACAGAGGATAGTTACTCTATGATGAGGCCATGCACAAAGGATAGTTACTCTTGGGAGAGGGCCATGTCGTCAAAGTATGCCTCACTACAGAAAAATCATACGTGGGATTTGGTTCCTTTTCCTAATGAAAAACGTGCTTTGCCATGCAAGTGGACGTATAAGTTGAAGAGTACCCATGGATGCCCAAAGCCAACTTATAAGACCAGATTGCTTGCTAAGGGTTTTAAGCAGGAGCATGGTGTTGACTTTGATGAAGTATTCTCTATTGTCATCAATATGATTACCCTACACCTGGTTCTAGTTTTGATTTTAGTTGTGCAACTCAATTTGGACCTCTATCAAATGGATACTGAAACAGCTTTCTTACAAAGAGACTTACATGATGAGACTTATATGCAGCAACTTAAGGGCTTTGAGGAAAAGGGCAAGGAGAACCTAATGTGCAAATTAAGAAAGAGCCTTTATGGCCTTAAGCAAGCACCTAGGGAATGGTACCACAAGTTTGACACTTTCATGCATTCACAGGGATATACATGTAGTGATATAGATCCGTGATTACACACAAAGAAGACTCGTGGTGGCACCCATATGATTTTAGTACTCTATGTGAATGATATGCTAATTGTTGGGAGCACTCATGATGAGCTAGATGCCTTGAAAGCTCAACTCAAGAAGAGTTTTGAGATGAAGGACATGGGACATGCCTTGCATATTTTTGGGATGCAAGTCATGCGCGATCGCTCTAAGGCGCTCCTTTATTTATCATATAAGGAGTACATCCAAAAGGCCCTTGAGCGATTTCATATGCAAGACGTAAAGCTTATTGGTTGTCCTTTACCTTCTCATGTAAAGGTTTGTCGGGCTGATTTTCCATAGTCTAATGAGCAAAAATTTAGAGATGTCCAAGATCCCTTATGCATTTGCAATGGGTAGTTTGATGTATGCTATGATAGCCACTCATTGTGACATAGCATTTGCAATAGGAGTTGTAGCATGCTATATGCTATACCTGGAAGAGATAAAGGATATCATGAGGTACCTTAAGGGCAATGCAAATATGTACATATGTTATGGTGGCCATGATACAAGAGTTATGCAATACACTAGCTTTGATTATGTAGGACATGCAGACGGTAGGAAGTCCACCTTTGGCTATGACTTCACCTTTACTAGACGTGTTGTTTATTGGATGTCCAAGGTGTAGAAATGCACGGCCCTTTCCACTACAGAGGCAGAGTATGTTGCAAACATTGAGACTTGTAAGGAGACTCTCTAGTTTGGTTGTTTGGACACATAACTTGGTACTATTGATGTGGTCCCTATACTACATTTAGACTCTAGAGTGCCATTCAATCGGCCAAGAATCCAATCTTCCATATACGAAGACAAAGCACATTGAGGTGCATTATGACTTCATCAAGGAGGTGGTAGAGGACGAGTCTATTGAGCTTGTCAAGATCTCGGGGCTGATGAGAATCCTATAGATATGCTCACTAAAAGTCTCTCAATGGAACATTTTGCCTTCCAATTAGGAAGATGGTAGACGTAGGATGAGATGACATCTATTCCTCATCGTGTTGTACTTTATGTAGATTTTTACTTATCACTTTTTCTTGTTCTCTCCTCATCACTAGAAGCGCATTCACCTTTAAGTGGGAGGTTGTTGTGGGTAAAGACACTTACTCTTAGTTGAAGTATTATGGAAAACTATGTGCAATCAAGTAGTAGTATGTTTTCATACCAAACCCAAGGTGTTTGCTTTAAACCATACAATGTCTTTTTCAATCTGCACACTTTTTTTCTTGCCCATTCTAAACAAGAGAATGAAGTAATCATGTAAAGAAAGGCAATAATTGCATTTTGCACTATGTCTAATTTGTATTTTCACACAAGATTTACATATTATACTTTACAAGGCGAGGCATTTGCAATAGCCATACTAGCATCTTTCTTCTTAGCCTCTTTTGCATCTACTTTAGGACAACCATTAATGACATTATCTCTTGCCTTTCAGCACCCAAAATAGATCTTACTATCATTTTTCTTATGTTCCTTCTCAAGCTTCTTTGTTTGAAAAACATATATAGCAATTTTCTTCTTAACAAAAAATCTAGCTTTTCCTTTACTCCTCTGACCACGAAAGCCTCATCTATAATGCACATAATGAACCCATTTTATTGAGATTCTTCTTCTTGCAATAAAATAGAAACCAACTCATCAAATGACAAAGCATTCAAATTACCTTTCATCATAAATAGAGAGAGATGCAAAACTCTTATTAGAATTAGGAAGACCATTGAGAATTATTCACACAATTAAACTATCTAGTAAAATCTCATGTGTAGCAATAAACTACTCCTTCAGATTTTTTATCTTTGTTAGAGACTCCTTCATCAATATGTTCACTCTCTTATTGCTTACATTAGTAAGCAACATGGGTCTCATTTCTTCCTTGGCATAAATGTGCAAGTATATCCAAATCATCTTTAATTATGTAATTGGGTCCAAGTTCTAGTTGTGGTTGCCAAGTGCAAGTGGACTGCACCAACTTTGCGGGACAACAAAGTCTTAACATACTCATACCCAACATAGTGATATGCTAGCATCACGTATTTAGTAGTCATAGCATATTGAAGGAAAGACCATGAAAATGAATAATCATAGACAATACTTAACAAAAGAAGGAATGCTCCTACATTCAAATAGCACATGTGGTGTAAGGTGTACAAAGCATCATGGCCTTGCCATGATATGCTTCTAAGCACAAACAAACTCAGATGATGAAATATATTCCAAAGGGTAATAACTGAGAGAAACACAAGGCACAAATTGGATGACCATGGTGCCATCGCAATGATACAATGATAATAAATGGGAAGATATGGGGTAGTGTATATGGGGTTGAGTTGGTTCTATACTCTTGCCAACAACAACTAGGTGTGTGTGTGCAATAGTTGTGGTTGCAACCCCCATCATTTCCTCTTTGCTCCTTAAATAGCCTTTGTTGCCCCTGGTGTCTTGAAGTCATACACTATCTTTGGCTATCTTCAACTAGACTGCTACCTCTCATTAATGTGCTACTACTATCAACATTGATTACTACTCTACCCTAACTCACCCTTATCTAACACATGGTGCATACAAAGGATTAGAACCCATAGGAGGTTATTCTTTAATGACTTCAAGGTATTTCGAAGTAAGTGCATTATCATGGGGCACTATTGGTTGTGTTGATGTTGGGATCAAAACAAGATTGTGTGGAGCTAGTAGTTTGTGGATTCAAAGGGATGGGTAGAATCAAGGGGCGAGGGGGCACAATCACACTTGTCTAGGAGGGGCTTGTGGTAAGGGCAGAAGTGAGGTGTAGTTCAAATGGTGTTGCTAGAGCCAGAGGTCCATGCAATTCCAGTGCGGTAGTTGGGGAATGCGGTGGGTGAAGGGTTCCACATCCAAGATTTCCTAGTATGCATCCATCTACATAGCCTATTGAAGATGACCCCACTCCACTCTTACCAATGCAAGGTGCTGCTCTAGATGTTTGACTTGCTCTACTTGGCAATAAGCGACATCCTCTAAGGAATAAATGTGCATGACGTGCTTTGAATATAGGACCTCCACCTATGTTAGCCTCCCTTTGAGTTCCGCCTCAGCACGTAACTTGATGTTAGGCTCAGGCAACTTCACCTCCAAGTGCTAGTGGTCTTTGAAATCCTTCATGGACTTCTTCTATAGGGTGTGCTTCTTCTACATGGGACCTTGAGCAATAGATGCTTGGGTTTGAGTGTGAGGTCTTATTGTTGTGACTCAGACCATGTCAAAAGAAGAAACATCACCTTATTGCATCATTTAATCTAAGATCTTTCAAATCGATAGTAAGATATACTTCCATAGGTACCTTGCCTCCATATTTGCATCAACCAATAATTGGAAATGATCATTTTGGAGCACCTTGACTCACTCTAGAGCCTCATCCTACTATTGCTCAAGGGCCTTATAGTGTTCCATGAGGAGTAGGAGCCATGTGGAGTCTTTAAAGAAAGTGCATGTAGAAAGATCAAAGAAGTCTTGGATAGGGATTCTTTGGGGTGCTTCATCATCACTAAGGGATCATCGCTAAGGAAATGGGCTCTTTCTTCACTATGTTCTTACCTTTTCCATCCAAGTTTGACACTAGGGTGGTTCAAGATTGTGCCTTGGGTGTTTATTGCAAGGCATGCTCTCTCTCCTCTTGAGTATGATATCTGTGGATCAGGAGGGGCTTGATGCCTCCTCTACCATGAGTTGTAATATTCATGGTAGCTAGACTAGGAGTTGAGACTGTTGTTGATTTGCCAAGTTCTAGGGGCATGCCTTGGGGAACACATGTTGGGTTGGAGGGTATAGCCTCCATTTTGGAGTGTGGTTCCCAAGCCTGTTGCAGAAGAAGAGCCAACAATAGTGGAAGAAGAGGAACTACCCTCTTTGAGGTTAGTGGTCCATTGGGCTAGGGTGGACTATGTCCAAGGCTAGGATTGTGTATTGACATCTAGATCCTCATCTTGAGGCAGCATCGGTGATAGTTGGGAATAGGGATCCCTCAGTGCAGTCTAGAACCACTGCACTAGTTCATCATAGGCATCACTCACTTCTGCCTAGAAGGACTCTTGCAGTTCCTACAAGGCATTGGGAGTGATGGGCACAAAAAATAAAGGGGGTTTATTACTAGTCAATGCTATAGGGTTGTCATATTATTGGCCACATGCTACCATAAAATAAGTAAGAAAAAAAAGTAGAGTCATATATCATAGGAGCTCTTGATCTCCTACCATCTAAAATATCTAACACAAGGAGAGGTATTAGTGTGAGCTAATATCTTCTCTCCTACATTTATGTGGCTAGGATTGTTAGGGAAGACTTTCCAAAGTTGAAGTTGAGTCCACTCACCTACAAAACTTGGATTATTGGGTATGTTGTTAATGCATATTGGCATTGTTAGTATCACATTAACCCTAAAACGCACACACACACACACACACACACACACCTACTCTCTCTCTCTCTCTCTCTCTCTCTCTCTCTCTCTCTCTCTCTCTCTCTCTCTCTCTCTCTCTCTCTCTCTCTCTCTCTCTCTCTCTCTCTCTCTCTCCCTCAGTGTCTCCACCTTCCCCCCTGAAAAAAAAACCCAAATCCAAAGGTCTAACATAGGGAAGGGTGTTAGTGTGAATTCATCCCTCCCTCCGCACGCACACACGCACACGCACACACACACATGCACACACACACATGCCTAGGAAACCCTTTCTTTGGGAATTTAATTGTATTGTGAATTCTCTTCATCTATCAACTCTCTCTTGTCAGCCATAGATAGCATTATCATGTGTACAAAAGAGAAGTATCTTATACAAAAATTAGAGGGATTTCTTTAACATCATGCCTCCTATGCTAATAATGATTAATGAAGCATGAATAATAGCTTCCTTTAGGAACAAATGTGTAAGGAAGTTGTGTGAAGTTTTCCCTCATTCTTGCTATGTATGGTGCTTTTTTGAGATCACATTCACTTTGTGGACTTTATTCCATCCTATTAGAGGGTACTCAAATGCCTAATATTAGTTACTTGTTATTAATCCAAGTTCCCAATATTGCAAGGCACCAAATTTGCAGTGGGTGGTGAGTTAGGAGGGACTCCTATCATGGCCTCCTAGGATGTCCTAGCCTAGTGAGTTTTTCATGGTGGGAGTCATTGACATGATGATATAAAGAATATATTCCCTTGATTCCATGTCTTATACATGGGTGATTATTGACTAGTTAATTGGACTAAGTGGGTAGTTTGTCAAGTGGACCATTCACATGCATCTAAGATTGGCTAAACAGTTGCACTATATATATAGATATGTGATGCCATCTTATGAATATATAGCAACTATTGAGTGCTCACATGCTCTATACTCATAGTCCTCCATTCACTATCTATCTAGATTGCCACTAAATCTTACAATAGCAAAGTGATAGACACTATATAGCTGCATTTGTTTTGATATCATGGATTTTTGTTCCTTCACTTTGTTCATTTCGATGGCTTGCGTGCCTTTGTTGCCTAGATTATTCCTAGGTCTTTATTGTTAATGCAAAAAGGCCATAGAGAGAGAGAGAGAGAGAGAGAGAGAGAGAGAGAGAGAGAGAGAGAGAGAGTGTGTGTGTGTGTGTGTGTGTGTGTGTGTGCGCGCGCTATGTGTGTGTGCGCGCGCGCGTGTGTGCATGTGTGCATGCACGCACGTGTGCGTGCACATGCGTGCATGCACATGCCCTCACATGTATGTACTAGTCCTACCATTGTCAAAGAGGTAATAAGGCAAATGCCTTAACCGCTGGGGTTTAAGAGAGAAATATGCAAAGAATATGATTTGAAAAGAATACAAAAACAAAAGATTGGATGACTTGCAAATAAAGAAACTATGTTCGAAGTCGTGACAAAGCCCTTTGAGTCATAGGATGTGCAACATAGAGTAAGTCCAATACATGCACTCAATGTATAAGTGCAATACCTTATGTTGGGATGATTGCCCAAAAGCTTTGAGATGAGAGCTCTAAGATAACCCTGTTATAGAACAAAACCCTACTATACATAAGCTTTATGTAGCCATAAAAGCTTCAAATATCATCTCTAATCCAAGAAGACATGTAGCATATAGTTGCTACAATCAATCATACATGATACCAAGCGGCGGTAAGCTCCGAATCCTAAGAAATCTTTGTAGGGGCCTAATGAATGAATTCTACCCTATTTTACTATTATAAACAATAGTAGAAAACATCCTTTATATAGCCCCATAGTCACCCTAAAGAGGGGTGCTTCGTATGCTTCAAGCTTTTACCTATTGTAGACAAGCACATGCAACAAGTTTTAAACCTAGAGATCAAAGATACATGTTAAATTTTCAAGACATCACTATTTAGCTTACATAGTCTATTTTGCCCTAGTCCATACAGCTCATGGAAGCTACAAAAGCACTCCTTTGCTGCCCTAATCAATCGTTGGAAGATCAATGAGTGTTCAATCCTATTCTTTGCTAACCAAAGCTTCAACTTTGCATGAAATATGTCTTCTTCTCCATCATGTTTGCTTCATCCCATTCATGGATGGTTTGCATCATGTTTTTGCTTTCTTTTGCTACCCCAATCTCCCACACTTTTCTCTCTTTTCCTTTGTCCATTAAGTCTCATAAGTTTCCCACTTGTTCCTTATGCAAGGTTGCATGCCTAGTAAATCTTGGACACATACTTATTTGACTTTCCCTTATCCACTTGAATTTAACTTTATTGCTTCTAAACAATTCAATGGATCAAGACTCTGTAGTGTCTCTAGTTCTCATCTACCTATCTTGTCATGTCTTATGTGTGCATGAAGTTATGGATTCTCATTTGTCTTCATAATATGGATATAAAATCATGTGACATCCACCCCCTCCAAATCCGCACATCCTCTAGTGTGTGCTAGACTATCATTTTTCTGTTGGGTCAAAGCCTTTCCCATCTACCTCAATGTCCTTCTAATCATCCTCCTTAACATTGTCTTGGGAAGCACCTATATCCAACTCTTCTACCTCATATGCATCAAACTCATGTCTCTTGAAGATTTTGATTTGTTTCCCTACAATTGAAATCCTCAATGATGTCCCATCCAACTCATTGAGAGAATAGATAGCATTATCATGCACATGTCTTGCCACATGTGGACCAAACCATCATTTTGAGGCCTTCTAACTAGTCCTATGTTGCTTATCTAAAGTATTTTCATGAACCAATACCCAATCTCCTTCTTATATTTCCCTTGGCCTAAGTCTTTTCTTCTTGACAAATATTTTCTTATTATCAAGCCTTCCTCCCCTCAATGTTGTAACTATAGTCTTAATGTCTTGTAGTCTCCTATTTAACTGTCAAATGGGCCTTCTTTCCTAGGTAACACACTCCATGTGGTGGACATCATAACAGGCTTTTTCCATGTATTAATTTAGCAAGATATACCTAGTCATTGCACTATGTGTTATTCAATCAGCTCATAATGCATATGGTAATAACCATGGCCACTCTTTTACTTTGCCTTTACATGACTTTGCCAATGCCTTGATGATAGACGGATGGCCCCTTTCACTCTTCCCATTACCCTATGGATTTTATGCTAAAGTTAATGCAATCTTAATTCCCAAAAACTGAGAGAAGAACACACGAGTCTCATCTGCATCCATTTCCCCTTTTTCAACTATAATCATGCCTACACAACCATAGCTACAAAAGACCTCTTCAAAGATAAATTTGCATACAATCTACATTGTCTTTGTGTGTAGAGCTCTCCCTTCCACATGATTAGTCAAATCCTCATGCTTGTGCATGAGGTATCTCATTTGCCAAAGTCCTGTAGGCATAATGATCAAATCTATCACCCATTTATAATGAAGATACAAAGGATAGGTTGGCTTCAACGTATTGAGTGCATTTGATAGGTATTGCATGATTCCATAAAGTGTCAAATGTCCTTATACATTCCACACCACCAATATCTTTCCTTAATCTTCTCAAATGTGGCCCAAATGCCTCTATGGCCAATCCATATACTCTTATGAAACTCCATTACCTCTAATTGTGTAGCTCTCTCACTTATGACTCACAATGGAGCCCCTTTCTTCTTCTTTGTATATTTCCAAAGATATCTATCTTTCAAGAAATTCTGATATGCTTTTCTTCTTATTCTTTTGTATCCCTCTTCAATTCATTCATCTCTCTTTGATATTGTGCTAAAATACTTCCCTATTTTCAATCATTCCCTTGTGTGTTCCAAGAACACCTCTAAAATTGAAACATAACACCTACCATGATTTTTTTCTATTTTTAAAGATTTATCCATCATTGCACACGCTTTATTTACTATGAGATTCACTATTTCAATAGTTGTCCTTGCCAGTTCATATGTTGTACTTGTTGTATTTAATCTTGTCCATGTATCAATGAGTGTTGTACCTGCAATTACAACATCTGCCAATTTAGCCCTAGAAATAGTACATGTATTTTCAGTAGTAAATTTAGCCTCATTTTCATAATCCATTATCCCATGTTCATCCTTAAAGTAGTGAAAATCATTTCACAATCGTCTATATGACAAACTCTTTGCAAACATGTTCATTCAATTCTTCACTCCTCTTATCCTCTACGCAATCCTTTACTAGTACATCATCTAAGAATGGTATAGTTAAACTTAACTATGGTATAGAATCCCTAAAGACCTTGTTTATCACATTCATCATTTGTAGCCATAGAGTTTGTTGGACCCAGAGGAAGAGTAATATTTGTACCAAAATCCCAAGGGTGTCTTCATGGTATAATATCCTTGCGCTCCAATGCCAACTGGAACTAGTTATACCCTAAGTATAAATCCCCCAAAGAATAAATTGCTCTACTAGTGAATAGCTTAGCAGACTCATCAACCACATGACATGCACCAACATTTCTAATTGTTACTTTGATAATTGGTTGCATGTCTTGGATAAATCTCAATGTACCATTCTTCTTGGGCATAGTAAACCATTTATTTGGGTGCAACACTGATAATGGCTCCAAAATCTTCATATGTATCTTCTCAGTTAACAACTCCATTAGTTTAGACAAATAATCCCATGGCATAAGAATCAACCTCAAATTCTATGGAACATGCAAAATGGTAAATATCATCTTCTTGGAACCACTACATTTAGATCTACATAACTTATTTCAGCTAATTGAAATGTAAAAGCCTTTGTACGTCTAGATAACATCAGCTCAAAAAATTCCCTTTCTACAAATAAAAGAAATGCATTACAGCCAATTTTCATTTCTTTTAGTGTTTGAGCAATAAGCTTATGTCCGGTAACCTTTGGATCTTTCAAACTCGGCTATTTAGATGCTAACTCATACATCCCATCACTATCAAGTGGTAGTCGCATAGCATTTGACTTGACCTTTTTGTCTACAATTTTGTATTTTGTTTCCACAATCGCATCATCCCATTCTTTTAGCCATAAACCTTCTTGTTGAATACACTCTTCTATGACTCAGAACATGTCCAAAGAGCAAACTTGTAGAACATTATTTTCACATATATTTTCAAAATTTATCACTATTGAAATTTCATCCATAGTGTTTGCAAAAACTAACCCTTCATATAGACTTGAAATGCTCTCATCTACAGCCAATAGACCATACTTTTTCAGCTCCTTTTCAACTTTACATATGTACACTCTTTCAACCACCTTGCACATGGAATCTATCCTCCTAAAATATTTGGAATTGTGGGAAAGGGCAAGAAACGAAATTTTCTAGGCAACCTCCATTTCTTGTTCCACATAGTCCACTTATTCCACCCCTAGATTTTTTAAACCTCCACCACTACCACCACCACTGTAGCTTTCTCCACCACCACCATTGTTGCCACTACTGCCACCACCACCATGGCTACCTCCACCACCACTACCATCATCTCTACCACCACCACTGTTGCCACCTCCACCTCCACCACCACTACCATTGCCCCCACCACCTCCACAATTGCCACCACTACCTTCACTTTGTGTACCTCTCTTTCTCTCTCTATCTCTCTTGCCTCTCATTCTCAGTTTCTCAATTTCTCTCTCTACATGTATATTCTCTTTTTCTCTTTCTAGCACACTTGATCAAATAGCACTCCATCTTGTGTAAACGATTTCTCTCTCTCTACCATGTAACATGGATTCATTCATGTGATCACCTTGAAACAGAACACCACGGCCCACACCTCTCTCTCTCTCTCTCTCTCACCTATACACACACACATGTATGCAAATCTCAATCACTCACACGCACTCTCTATTTATCTCCCTCTCTCTCACTTTCTCTCTCTCATGCATACAATCAGTCCAGATTGTATAATAATGCTTCACATCATATTATGTCACATGTTGTAACATTCACTTCTCTTAAATCCTAAATAGATCTCTCTCTCTCTCTCTCTCTCTCTCTCTCTCTCTCTCTCTCTCTCTCTCTCTCTCTCTCTCTCTCTCTCTCTCTCTCTCTCTCTCTCTCTCTCTCTCTCTCTCTCTCTCTCTCTCTCTCTCTCTCTCTCTCATAACATGAAGGCTTGGGCTGCCACACCGTGTTTTTAGAACTTTAATTCCAATGAATTGATAGCTCCTTCCCCTTCCCCCTCTCTCCCTTTCCTCCCTCCCCCCAACAAAATTGATACAAGACAATTCATACAAGCAATCCAAATGTACATTTATATTGTGTTACCTCTGGAAAAAATGTTTTTTCTTGACAAATTAAGAGAGACAAGGTCACCAAAGGCTTGTCAAAATTTTGACACAAGCCATCCAACTAGATTGTATAACAGTACTTTCTCGGCAAAATAAAATGTAGTTGTGCTAAGAGGTAGTGTTGGCTTGCATTACTGGTTATAGTATAGGTGGTATTGGAAAAGTTCTCCTGCTTCCAAATACAATGTGCAAGTTTTCTTCAGTGAGTGTGGGCTGGTGTATACACATGTTGGTATTTGCATCCATTCCAAACACTCGAAGGTACACATAGTATAGGTGCTTGCATGCCAAATATGCATTTCCTTCTGCGACATGGTCCATGAAATCTTAGCAATCACATGTTGGATTCTTTGCAGTGTGCGCATCATAACACTCCTACATGACACTTGAGTTAGGTGTCTCTAGTTTGAAAACCTCATGCTTCAAGGGCTTCACCACTCTATGGCCCTTTATAGTTGCATCTAGAGCCAATGTTGAGTCCATCCTTTTCCCTACAGCCTATGAAACACCTCTTTGATATCTACATGATCCCTTGTTTTAGCATCCATCTCTTGTGTCATCTTTTGTAAAACAAAACCACCACTCTCCAACATGTGGATTTCTTCTGTGGTCAAATTTGTGCCTTGTGCCACTAGCCATACTTGTGCAACCTTGGGCGGTGCATGATGAATGGAAGAACAAATGTTCCATTTATGGTCCACACTATCATTACAAAACCACATGAACTAGCACTGCATTCCATGTTGATTGCTAGCTTCTCCTCTTGAGCTAGACCACTCCATGATGCCCCAAAATGAAGGTGCAGGCATCCCATGTGTCATATTTTTGATAGGTTTTTTGTATTTTCCCTCTCTAGCTCCCAACCATCCTTGACATTATACATAACTGCAAGCTAGAATCCTTCTTATAGCCCAAACGATGTCATGAAGAACTATCTCCACCACCATTTCCTCCAAATAATTTGGTGATATTGGCCTTGATTGGTTGGAAGAAAAAGTGTCCTCAAAGTTTAGTTTTCTTGTACCCTTTCTTCTAGGTATGTTTTCGGTCACATACTCAAGCCTATGAAAGGTGTTGGCTTCCTAGGACCCCACTTTCCCATCAACCTTGTGTTTTCTTTCTATAATCACATTGTCCCCTCAAAAATCAGGATGTTGATGCAATTCAGTTCCTCTTATCACCTCCTCAACCATCCTTGTCATTGCTCGAGGTGTGGGGCTAATTCCTTGTTGTAGTCGACTCAAAAGCTTATATGCACTGGGTCTTGCACCATGGAACTTTCCATCAATGAATATGCATGTCGTTTTGTGCTTTGTAGTAGAGCATTGGCCAAATCACTGACACATGCATCACACAAGCTGATAAATCGCTTGAATTCCTCCCCTGCCAACCAACTTGCATCAATTGGCTCTACTGGGTTCGTGGTTGGCATATGAGCAATGTCCTCCACCACCTAGATAAAAATACAGCAGTATGAGAAAACAAATGCACTGCACATCACATCCTACTATTATGAACTAGTCTTACCATGACAAAGTGTCACCTCCAATGTGGATATCTAATATGCCGCCAACTAAGCCAACAATCCATTGCTAGTATATTACAATCTGCAACTTTCCTTGAGGCCCACCAAGCCTGAATGATTTGATATTGCATTGTTGCATCATATTTCGTGGTTGCACACCTCCACATGCGGCACAAGCACTTATGCTCATCTTGGAAACTCTTGTGCACATACTGTGATATGTATATTTGGAAACTTTGTTCCCAATGAAATAAGCAAGATCTCTCCCTTCCTTACATTAGGTTGTCTGGACCACCATTGAATACTGTGTGGATGGCCCTCCAGTTGGCGACTATCTCATTTGCCATGAATCCTCAAAAATCAGTGCTTGGATGTCCAAACTTTTCCATCACTTCATTCATCTTTCTCCAAAAAAGAGCTTGTGCATATGTATCCTCTTCCTTCATCTCACATATTGCTAGAGTCATCAACTCTTGTACACTACAGAAACATAAGATAGGAATGAAAGAGTAAGGAGAACTATGTTAGTTAAGTTCATGTTGTGACAATAGAATTGTGTAAGAGAAACTACCTTGGGTTATACACATGTGCTGCCATGATGGTCCAATCATTAATGTGATGCACATGCTTGAATCATATCCAGCTATTGGGTAGGTCCCCAGTGCCATTCTTTTATATACGGTTCACAAAGTCAACCCCTAAGGCTAGCACAATCGTTGACATTTTGAATATAAAGCACCTAGTATCATTGTTAACAACTTGCCCAAGAAACATGCTACCATGGAAAAATCTGTATGCACAACATTGCTTTAACTTTAGAAGACGAGATTCCATTCCCTGATAGCTCTTAGCACGTGTTACATGGACCATGTGTTTGAACCTGCATGTATAGAATATTGATTTTCATATGCATGGCTTTTTAATGATATTTTGAAATGTGTTGTGAATGGAATAATATAGTACATCTTCCTTTGAATGAGTGGTTGGAGTTCCTTGAGCATCATCGAGAGTTCAGTGTCAAACATGGGGACACCTTACTCACGAACCAAGGCACTCATCACTAGCCTTCTAGCCACAGTCATTTGTAGGTGTCGAGATCCAATTGCACTAAAGTCTTTTACCATTTTCTCTACAATCTTTTGCACCTCTTTGACATTAGCTATACACATGCCTCTTTGAACATTGTTGGCATTGGCCTCACTGACATCACATAATACACTACACACTTGCACTTGGAGAGCAGGATGGGGGGGTTCTTACAATAGAAGCATCCAAGGGTTCCAAGACCATCATCTGACATTCCGACGGTTGGTATGCTGGTATTGAGTTTACCTGTAAGCATGGCATGTATTGGGACTTGATGAGTATAACTTACTTGCAATAGGTAACCATGTCATGCGACTTTGCAATCATTCTAATGATAGTGGAGTGAATGAAGAATCTTGTACCTGTCCATGCCAGCTTGTTTGGGGAGCCAAAAGTCGACCTGCCAACACAATTTCTATTGGGACACTTCACTTCTCTGGCACATTTGCTTAGGCAAACGGTACCAAGGAATGCCATCAATGTTGATGTAGGCTTTGTCCAACAATGGCCATCATACTTTTGCTCCATACCCTCCATTGGACGCATATTGTTTGCTACTGGTGGAAGCTCGTACGCCACATTGCCATCATACAAAACTGGGATCTCCTCCACTCTCTCTATAGCGCTCGTATTCTAAAGCAAATGACATAACACTCGGTGTTGGCTGGTGCCGGCCCCCTGAGGACATTATGTACTCAACCACACTTACAACATAAGTGGATTGTCACATCCCCTCCTCTTCCACATCAAGTGTGATAGGGATGGTTTTGTTTTTCTCAATGTCCAAGGGGGGTGGTGAGGCTTCCACATTGATTGTTGTTTTCTCAACATTGCAAGGGCTCTCGATGAGGTCTATGGTGGGGGAAGGTTGTAATGTAGGCCCATTTTCTTGTTCCTAACATCAATTAATTAATTAATTAATTAATTAATTATATAATTTGATTGATACACTAATTAACTAATTGATACCATCTTAGTAAATATTAATTGATTTATATATATGTTAATTAAATTTTATACTAATAAAAGAAATCATTAATAATTTAATTAATATATTAATATTAATTAATTGATTAATAAATAATACTTAATACTAAATAATTATGTGATAAATTTATTTAATAATTAATTAATTAATTAATTACACAAAATTAAAATTAACAATTACTAATTGAATTAAAGATATTTATTGGTTGTTGTTAATAATTATTTCAATTGATTTTAATTTAATTGATTTATAACTAATAAATAAATATATTAATTAATTAATTAACTATTGATTATTGATTTATTGATTAATTAGCTACATAATTAATTGGTTAATTTATTATTATTATTATTAAGTTAATTAAGTCTAAATTAGTTATTAATTGATTGGTAAATTAGTTAATAAATAACTACTTTCAAAAAGTTATTAATTAATTGGTTAGTTTAAAAAAGTATTACTTAATTTTTAAGTTGCTTAATTAATTAATAATTGATTAGTAAGTTAAATAAATAAATAAATAATTAGTTAATTAGTTAGTTAATGAATTAATTTAAGAAAAGCAAAAGTATTTTTTGATTTTTATTTATAGATATAGATATAGATATATATGTATATATGGATATATATGTGGAGAGAGGGGGAGAAGTGAGAGAGAGAGAGAGAGAGAGAGAGAGAGAGAGAGAGAGACGTGAGGCACATGGCCGGGGGGTGAGGAGGACAAGTGCGAGCGTTCAAATTGTGGTGGATGCGGCGCAAGCCGTTGGGCTGGATGAGTACAATATAATGCGAGTGCAAGCTGAGGTACAGTCGCCCCAACAAGGGGGCGACGGTGCCCCCTTGCGTGACTAAAATACCTACTCCTTCCCCTCCCCTCCCCCCCCTCCCCCTGAACCCCTCCAAAAAGAAGGGGGTGTCAGCTCCCCCTCTAGGACCAAAACGCATGTGCTCCCCCTTCCCTCCCCGAATCCCTCTAAAAAGAAGGGACGTTGGTGCCAAAATGCGTGTGCTCCCCTCCCCCTCTCCCGCAAAAAAACCCATTCCTTGCCATGTCCCCCCTCCCACAAAACCTACTCCTTGTCTCCCCCCACACCCCCCCCTCCCCCCCAAAACCCACTCTTTGTCTCCCTTCCCCCCAAAACAAAGAAAATCCACTTCTTGCCCACCCACACTCCTTGTCCCCCCTCCCCCCAGCCCCACAAAACCCACTTCTTATCCCCTCCCCCCCCCAAAATCCAATCCTTGCTATATTATTAATTAATTTTTTTGTTAGTTAGTAATTAGAAAGCTAGTTAGTTTATTAATAATTTAATTAGTCAAAATTATATTAATAATTAATAATTTAATTAGATAGTTAATTTTATTAATTATCAATATTTTCATGAGTTGAGAAAATTCAATTGGTTAGTTAATTGATTTAATTAGTCAATTAATAGTTAATTATAATTTTGGTTAATAATTAGTTTTAAAATAGTTAATAATTAGTAATTATTAATTAATTTATTAATTCATAGTTGTTTTAAAAGTAGTTAATAATTGATAGTAATCAGTACTTAGTTCATAATTAGTAGTTAATAATTAATAATTAATTAATCATTAATTCATAATTTAAATTAATGACCAATAATTAGTAACTAGTAATTAAAGTGTAACTAGTAACTAATAATTAGCAACTAATAATTAATAATTAATAATTGTTAAGTATTAAGTAAAATATAATTAGTAACTTATATCTATTTAAGCAATTAATTATTTGAAAACTTAATTAGTTTATTATTGAAAATTCTCTCTGTCTCTCTCTTGTAAAGTTAATTAAGTAATTGTTAGTTAATTAGTTGAGAAAATGGGCGGAGAGAGAGAGGGGGAAGAGAGAGAATATGTGATATGTATAAATTTTTCTCTCTGGAAAGGGGTCATCAACAGCCCCTTATCAAACAAAATTTTTTCTAAGGACCGATTCTTGGCAAGAGTAAATTTTTGTCCAACTGGATTTGTGGGTTTTTTTCCCACCCAATTAGGGCTGCCACTAGTGACCCCTTTTCGGCGAAAAAACAAACCACAGTTATGAGAATAGACAACATGGGAAGAAGAGAGAGCAATAGAGTGTGGGTTTTCTTTTCCCAAGAAAGGGATGCTGGCAACCCCTTCTCAATGAAAAAACAAACCACAATTTCGAGAATAGATAGCATGGAAAGAAGAGAGAGCAATAGACTGTCGGTTTTTTTCCCCCAAGAAGACGTTGCTGACGACCCACCCCTTCTTGGTGGGAAAAAAACCATGTACAGGAATGTATGGGGGGAAGAGAGAGTAATAGAGTGATGGGGAAGAAAAAAACCATATACAGGAATGTATGGGGGGGAAGAGAGAGTAACAGAGTGATGGGAGAGGGGACAAGAGAGAGAGAGAGAGAGAGAGCGCATGCAATATATAGTATTTTTTCTCGCCGAGAAGGCATTACTAACAATCTCTTCCTGGATGAAAAAATATTGCGTGCTCTCCCTCTCTCATCACTCTATTATTCTCTCTTTCCCCCCATGCTCTCTATTCTCGGACTTGTGGATTCTTTTTTTTTCGACGAGAAGGGATCACCAGCAGCCCCTTCCTAGCCAAAAAAATACCCACACTTTGTTGCTCTCTCTTCTCCCCATGCTGTCTATTCTCAGAATTATGGTTTGTTTTTTCACCAAAAAGGGGATGTTGGTAGCCCCTTATTGAGCGAAAAAAACCCACAAATCCAATTGGGAAAAAATTTACTGTCGCCAAGAATGGGTCATTTAAAAAAAACACCCAATAAGGAGCTGCCACTAACTACCCCTTTCTGGAGAGAAAAAATTACACATATCACATGCTCTCTCTATTTCTCCCTCTCTTTCATCACTCTCTCTCCCCCCCATTTTCTCTCTCCTTCACCTATAAAAGGACCCATCCTCCCCTTTTCACATTGCAAATCGTTCTCATGACTCTCATATATGACTCTCTCTCTATCCCTCCCTCACTCACTCTCCTTTGTCTTTAAAAGGACCCCCTCTCCTTGCAATTCAAGTTCATGTTTTCTGTCCCCTACCCTCGGCACCGTTCTCTCTCTCTCCCTCTCCCTCTTTCTCACATGGTCACACATACTCTATCTTACATTTCTATCCCGGGCTTTTCCCCTCTCTCTCTCTCTCTCCATCTCTCAATCACTCTCCTTCCCTCCCTCCCTCCCTCTCTCTCTCTCTCTCTCTCTCTCTCTCTCTCTCTCAATCTATCCCCACCTTCCTCCCTCTCTCTCTCTCTTATCCCAATGTCATCTCTTCTTCTCCCCCTCCCTCCCCCCCCCCCTCTCTCTCTCTCTCTCTCTCTCTCTCTCTCTCTCTCTCTCTCAATCTATCCCCACCTTCCTCCCTCTCTCTCTCTCTTATCCCAATGTCATCTCTTCTTCTCCCCCTCCCTCCCCCCCCTCTCTCTCTCTCTCTCTCTCTCTCTCTCTCTCTCAATCTATCCCCACCTTCCTCCCTCTCTCTCTCTCTTATCCCAATGTCATCTCTTCTTCTCCCCCTCCCTCCCTCCCCCCCCCCTCTCTCTCTCTCTCTCTCTCTCTCTCTCTCTCTCTCTCTCTCTCTCTCTCTCTCTCTCTCTCTCTCTCTCTCTCAATCTATCCCCACCTTCCTCCCTCTCTCTCTCTCTTATCCCAATGTCATCTCTTCTCCCCCTCCCTCCCCCTCCCCCCTCTCTCTCTCTCTCTCTCTCTCTCTCTCTCTCTCTCTCTCTCTCTCTCTCTCTCTCTCTCTCTCTCTCTCTCTCTCTCTCTCTCTCTCTCTCTCTCTCAATCTATCCCCACCTTCCTCCCTCTCTCTCTCTCTTATCCCAATGTCATCTCTTCTTCTCCCCCTCCCTCCCCCCCCTCTCTCTCTCTCTCTCTCTCTCTCTCTCTCTCTCTCTCTCTCTCTCTCTCTCTCTCTCTCTCTCTCTCTCTCTCTCTCTCTCTCTCTATCCCCACCTTCCTCCCTCTCTCTCTCTCTTATCCCAATGTCATCTCTTCTTCTCCCCCTCCCTCCCCCCCCCTCTCTCTCTCTCTCTCTCTCTCTCTCTCTCTCTCTCTCTCAATCTATCCCCACCTTCCTCCCTCTCTCTCTCTCTTATCCCAATGTCATCTCTTCTTCTCCCCCTCCCTCCCCTCTCTCTCTCTCTCTCTCTCTCTCTCTCTCTCTCTCTCTCTCTCTCTCTCTCTCTCTCTCAATTGGTATTTGATGGCAGGACATCAAGGAAGCAATATATCTGCAACTAGAAGTAACCCTAAGCCCCTCTATCATGGCTAGATTAGACTTCCAAAGACAAGATCATGTCAACCTTTTCGAGGGTGATGAAAGGATTCCTAAAGGTTTAATCCGACAAATGTTTCCCTCGCCGAGTTTGCTCCCTGGACAAAAGGGAGTTCTTGTCACCATCGTGCATGGGAGAGGTGTGAAGCCTGTGGCAAAGGCAATAGTGAGATTGATGTTGAGAAAAATGCAATTATGCAATGGCCAATGAAACAAATGGTAAGCAACCCCTCTCTTGATTTTTGTTACGGCCTCTCTGTCTCCCCCTCTTACCCTATTTCAAATTGTTGTTTGCAGGAAAGAGAACGATGACCTGGTGCACAGATCGGATGTTGTATGCTCGCGTAGTGAGCCCCGGAAGGTCCCCAAGAACAAAAGAAGTCTACTTTTTGCACAAAACTCAAGGTAGAAAGCATGCACGACATGAACAAGAGACCAATTGGGTGCAGTCTCCCCCAATGCCTTGTGTGAGCGCTCCATGAAGCATGTATTTTATGTATTAATCATCTTCATGCTCAAATAATAGCCCAAATTACAAAATAGCACGCTTTTGGCTTTTGAGTTTGCTTTAGTGCCAAATAGAAATAAAGCTAATGGGCGGGCGCCCAAAGAGTAAGGCATACCCAATACAATGTCCAAATACAAATATCATAATCGTGAGCCCATGCGCATACAAAAATAATGAATAAATATCCAACAGCGCGTCAAAATATAGGCGCCATGCCTAAGGTATGCACCCATCAAAATATAAGTGATAACTCAAATACACGCTATCCTCCTCACGAGTGCGCACTCTAAACTGATAAACGTTTATTCATTTAATATGTATTTTGTGGAATCACCCGCTATGGAATCACCCATGTACACACTAAATTAACGAAACACCCGAAAAGGATAGGTGTCCCCATCGACTTCTCACACAAAGAATCCACTTTGTGTATGAGCCCCGGTAAACAAAGTTTACGGAATCCACCATAAAACCTCACGGAATCCACCGTGGCACGGAATCCACCGTGAAATATGCCTCCTGGCATCATGACCGGATGAGTCTCTCGAGGACTCTAACTTGCCTCCATGACCTAGAGCAAGATAGGCTATTGTCACTCGCAACATGCAATCACAAGGGGGGAGTCACCCTCTAAGAGCAAGGGGGAGAGCAACACAAATGCTTGACTTTTGTCAAGCTACATGCAACTGTTGCAATTACGTGTGGGGAAGGAGTGACATCAAGAGAAGGTGGGCATGCTTTGATGATGCAAATGAGGAAGGGCAAGAGAAAGCTTATAGTATCAGAGAGTGATACTAACGAGGAAAGCGACAACCATCAGAGCATCGAATCCTTTAGTGCACAGCAAGGGCATGGTCACACATAAAGCAAGAGAAGTGAATGCAGAGAACTGAAAAGAAAGTTCATGACAAAGGTTGATGAAATGATTGGTGAGACCACTCTCACAGTCACTTGCAATAAACATATTGTGCAAGCATGCATAGAAGACCAGTTGGAAACGTTGCCGATGAGTACTTGTAAGAGATAGTAGTATGATTTAGATTACGGTTTTTATTTCTTTACATTGATGTGGACATTAATTACTTCATCGTCTCAGTTAGATGTGGACATCCACCCCTTTGCCACCCATCCCATTATATCATTTGGTTTCCATGCCTACAATTAGACAAGTCACATCGAGGTACAAGCAACTCTCAAAGACATTTTTCATCAATGGGTATGTTAGAGGGATTGGTATATTCATAGTATCATTAGAGACTCCAAGGCACCAGTGCAAGGAGATTGATGATATGATTAGAGATGAGTGGGACCCCCATTGGCTAAGGAAGCATGAGGACTTTGAGGTAAAAATCAGTGGTGCCAATTAGGCCTTTTTGTCAAATTGCATGTTTTATGTTTGGGATGGTAACCATCGGCTCACAGCATGGATGAATGAGATATGCACATGTGCGTGGCCCTAAATTGTAGGACCTTAACATTTTGTAATGTGTTTGTTGCTTACATCATTATTAACACAATTGATTGTTTGCAACAACCTTTCCAAATAATGTGAAGTGTGGTAGAGGGGGAGATTTTGTAAGTTATTTCTCGTACAAATAGGTATGCAATGGACCATATTCTCATATGCTTGGATTATCTTTGTGCACTAAAGATCACGTGGATGATGGAATATGCATGAGACCCTAATATAGAATGTATGTACACAAGCTGGCACAAAAGGGGGTTGTCCACACCTCATATCCAAACCTTGTTTGTGAAGCAAAGATACTAGAGCATGCTAATGACGTCACTATTTTTGATAAGTTATTTGATGAGGCAAAAGCATGGGTGCAAGCGCACAAAAAGTCAGCGCCTATCGCTGCATGGTACAAGGCACCATTGATTGCACTTACCCATGTTGTGTGAAAGGTAGGTTATTCTTCAAGCTAACTTAACAACAATAAATTCCTGGTGCATTTTTTCCTAATGCAATGACATTGTCCTTAATTACCAAGTGCAAGACCAATATGATATGGCAATGCGACCAATCAAACAGAAACAAACACAGCTCTCTAACTCTAAGTTTGGAACCAAGTGGGGCAATGTGTATTAAAGTGTTAATGAAAAGCTCATCAAGAAAACTCGACATTTGCTAAGAGTTACAGGCCCCACTCTTGGAGAGAAGTGGTATCAATAAGTTGCTACCTCTTTGTAATTGCCATTTATATGTACTCAAACTAGATTGGTCCAAAGTAACAATGTTTTTGTCAATGCAAAACTGTCTCATGCTTGGAGTGGGGCTCCAAGACGGGGGGGTGTATTGAATATACACGTTGACATTCTCAAAGCTAAACAAGGCAGATCATGTAAGGATATTGAAGGCCATGGATAGTTTTGTGATGGGAAAATTTGAACATTGATGGGCATGCCTGAACGTAGGTTATTCTTATTCATTTAAATTATGTGTGTCATAAGTTTAAGGAATTTGTATTAAATGACATAACTTTGATTTGAGCTGATGGAAATGCAACATTTGGAAGTTGGGTAAGACAATATACCTTTTGAGCCATGTTGCAAGATGGCGGAAATAGATTACTTTTGAGTTGGGAGGACTACTATAACATTCGAGTAGAACACGATTTGTTCTGCTTCGTTGATTGATGTTGATCATGGTTGGAGAAATTCAGGCAACAAGTAATTCCTTGGAAGATATTTATGCAACATGAACAAATATTAAGATAACCATCAGTGATATACAAGAGGAGCAACATTTCTTTATCTAGGATAGTTCTTCATAGCGAGCAATTTTGGGACAATGACACATCACAATTGTTTGTATGGAACTGAAGGTATTGGCAAACTTGTGCTAGAGTTAGAAGTAAAGTTGGAAAAATGGCTACTCAATTTCTCACTATATGTGTCAATCAATCGAGAAATTGAGATGTGTTAAGAGATTATGCATTGCCTCCAAATGCAAAGGAATTATAAGGAATTGGGTTTTTAGTGGGCATTCATGTAATGTGGGGCTACAACAGTGATGTCTGGAGGAAGCTCTCATCTCCTAGTGCGTGAGAGGATGTATTTTCTGTTGGTTTTACTAAGTTTATAGCAAACAGTTCTAGAGTGCATGTGAGAAGTGAGCTTTTTGAGCAAGCTTTTCTACGCAACCTCCATTTCTTGTTCCACATAGTCCACTTATTCCTCCACTTCTCTTGTTCACATATCACACACCACTACTACCCCCTATTGCCACCACCATCGCTGCCGCCGCCACCACCTCTACCCCCGCCTCCATCACCGCTATCACTACCACCTCCACCACTTGCACTACCATCGTCCCCTCCCATGTTTCTCCCCACATGTTAATTACCTCAAGTATAGGTCTCTCTCTCTCTCTCCCCCCCCCCATATTCCACCAATTATTCTCTCTCTATTTTCTCTCCTCCCCATCTGTGTGTGTGTGTGTGTGTATGTGTATGTGTGTGTCGGTCACAAATACATACACATACACACACACACACACACTCTCTCTCTCTCTCTCTCTCTCTCTCTCAATTATGCAAGGGTTATCTATCTATTTTTCACAACCCTCTTATTTTTGCAAGGATCAAGGGTTTGCATGATGCCCATTGCCTTAGAAACTTTTAGTTGTAAATATCATGATGAAGAGAATATCACATTGTTACTCCCACATGTTTATATACATTTAAGTACCTCTCACTTTTATGTGCATGATTTGATATTATATCCTAATATATAACTTCCATTGTGCACACATAAGCAAAACTACATCGCACATGTTTTGCCTACTTTTAATTGAGCATTATTATGTGGACTTACTACAAGAGGATGGTGCATCAAACAATTTGTTACACTTATTGTAATAATATACAATATCTATTGTTTTTCACTTTGTTCGAATAGTTGTTGGGACAACAATCTTACCTCATTGTTACTCAATCCACTGTGCACATATACATTCACATGTGTGCATGTTTCTACACTCCACCCTACCCTAGGTATTTTGCATGTGCTTTATTTACACATCTTGTACTATTACAACGGAGCGAATGCCTATACACAATCTCCTTCATTTGCACATTCCTCTCTCTTTCTCCTCTTCCCTCCTATCCTCATTTCATTGTGCTTGTAAATAAACACAATCTAATAATTATGAAAGTACATATTCATCATGCACATCAAATATCAATCGAGTTCTATTATTGGGGGGTGGAATTGGTGATCCCTAACAAAGTCTAGGATTGGAACCATGGAAGCATGCTAGCTCAGTCAACAAGGGAAGCATGTGCTCCAGAAGGACAATGTCTACCGTGGGGTTTCCCTCAAATGGGGGTGGGCATATAAAGAAGTTGGGTGGAATTATCTAAATCTTCTCCATGCTATCATCCACAAATAGTGACATTGTTGGGATGAAGTGTGGCCAATCAATGTCATTAAAACATTTCATGAAAAGGGGCTTTGTGTAACTCCTTTTGGCAGAAGCTGTTGTGGGAGTTTCTCTACACTTGCCTTGTCCATATTGAAATACAAAGGTTGGTGCTTGCTTTGACAACTTCACATATTCACTTTTAACCAATTGGAGTAGCTCACTTAAGTTGTCGTCCTTCATGGAGCTCCAAATGGCAATGTCAAACAATGTAGATATTTCCTTCAAAAACCTTGTGAGCTTTGGCTGCAAAATCACCCAATACCTGCCCACTTCCAGAGGCTTCACTAATAACAATCCCTCCTGGGGAGGTTAGCCATATATATATGGATGTATCACATGGGTTCAACATAATGGATTTTTAAAATACCATTTTTTACATACATAAGGGTCCCATATAAAGAGGTTACTTACAAATTGAATAAAAAAGGGTTATGTTTTATTAAGAAAAAATTCATAGATAAGAATAGTTATAAATAGGTCTTGAATGCACGTGATATAGAGGGTATACATATATTGAATTACCTGGGCAATCCCTTGTGCTTTGGCCGCTTATGTAGAAGCATCCCATTCATATTGAACATGATTAATTTTTGAGTTGCGAGAGATAACTATATATGTGCACGTGGAAGGGTGAGCACCCATGTATTGGTATGAAAAAAAAGAACACTACATTACAGTCAAAGTATCCCCCTATGCAAAAATACAAAACATTCTTATTAACATTGTATTGTGGGAAAAAAAACCGCGAGTCATGCTTGTTTACTGGTAGCTGCCATATCCCCTAGCACTGTTAGTCCGTGTTCTTGCATTCTTTTCTTCCCTACACAAGGACACACATCACTATTAACATCATATAATGATAGAATTTTTTAACACTCCTGACATCATCCAATCACGACATGTATGGAATTCATGAGCATCATTTCTTTACCTCTCTATGCATGAGCCACATCTGATGTTACCTCAAATCCAAGACACTCAGTTCTTCCACCTCTACAAGGTAAAAAATATTCTTGTTGTTACTTTGGTGATGAATAAGAATTATGTGACTTTAGATCATGAGTTTTGTGCAAAAGCAAGCTTACCATCTTGGTGCTCTATAATATGTGTGTCAAACCGATGTGATGCCTCACCGCTTCTCATCATTGTCGTGCATCTCTCAGTAGTTGTGTGTAAGGTAACACTCTCCACTGCAAGATTTGGAAGAACTTGTTGTATCCTTCTATCCATGCCAATGACACGAACCTCCTCGGTGGTACCTTCCATTGCAATATGCTCTTCAATAGTATCAATCAAGGGGTCTACATGGTTTGGTGGTTACGATTCATATTCAAAGAAATATTTTCACTATAGTGACACAAGAAATGCCTTGGCTATATTACTTCAAAACATAAAATATTTTGGGTGTGGAGAAACCAAATTAATTGGTGATGAGGGCCGATCTTTTCTTGACCTCTCTTCAACAATATTCGATGAGCACTTGCTCTTCTATTTTCTTTTTTCAGTAACCACACTACTAGTATTAGTTTCCTATGAATCTATTATAGTCTCTTTATTAGGAGACAACAAAGTGCAATATATGCTTTTAAAAATGCAACTTATTTTACTTACCATGCCTCTAGATCCTTGTGTCTCTTGTGCTTGTTTTTTCCTTGAGTATTTTTTGTACAAACCCTTGTCATTGGAGAGATACTCACCTTCTGGATAGTCGAGGAAAATAGGGCATCTTAGATATGCCTCCTCATCCCACTTTTGCTCTATCTGGTAATCCTTATACATGCATTGATCCTCCTACAGGTTTTCCCAATCCTCACATTCTCCCAGCAGAGTTTGTATAGTCTCCCCTCTCCATCTACCCATACATGAACCTGACTTGCAAAGTCACCATTGCATTTCTAGAATGGATTGGCAAGATAGCACCACAAACATGCTATAAAGAAGGATATTGTGAACTAGCTGTACAAAAGCCTCCATGCTACCAAGTTTGTTGACTTCTGTAACTCAAAAAGTGATGTGTTTATAAAACAACAATGTTTCTAGCTATTTGGAGAGGATTTTTGCAATTCTCCCTGCGTTACCTTGTCAACTAAGTCTATTTGCTTTAATTTGAGTATTTTAATAATCACTTATTCCTTATACAAGATCACATGCCTATTAACTCTTGGACATTGACTTATTTGACTTCCCCTTCTCCTCTTAAGTTTAACTTCATTGCTTGTAAATAATTCAATGAATCAAGCCTCTATAGTGTCTCTAATTCTCATCTAACATGTCTTACTTATGTGTAGACTCTTAAATGCATGAAGTTATGGGTTCTCATCTATCTTTAAAGTATGGATATAAAATTGTATGATACCGTCACTCACAATAGCCAATATATGTGACACCATGGCATCCTTTGTCCCATACACAATGTACATCATACATGCCATAGTGGTTTTTAGACTCATATGGGAAAAATTTTAGACATCTAGAAATGTTTGAAAAATAGATGTTTGAAACCAACATTTCAAACTCGACTTTTTTGGGGCCCTAAAATATTTGGAGAAATTTAAAATAAAAGGATGATTTGTTTTTTTTTCTCCATTTTCTAGTTCGTGAGTGCATGCAACTTACAAATCACTTTCACTGAGTGAAAACAATTGATTTTAGCTTGCACAAAGCATATGAATTGTGGGAAATATAACTGCCTGCCTGGAAACATTGTTGCCTCAGCAAGAGTGCAATGTATTTAGTGTGCACAGTCAATGTTCGCAGCCTAAAGGCCGAAAGTTGAAGTTTGATCTCTCTCCTCCCCCCTCTCTCTTTCCGAGTTATCTTTTTATTTCAAAATTAACACATGGTATCTCTTATGATTTATCAAAAAATTGTTTTAAAGATGCTTATAAGATAAGTTTTTTTCTCATAATGTGTTAAAATATGTTAAAAATTAGGGTTACGTATGATTCAGGCCTAGGGTTTGAATCATATTGTCTTACACATTTGCGTTGATTCACGCATGGAAAAACTGTGACACATACATACGCTTGTACATGAAATTGATTCTCTTAGGTGTACTTCACACTCTAGAACACAAAGACAAGAGTTGAGGGCTATTGTGACAAAAATATCACATAATTGGTTAGGGTTAGTGTGACTATTTAGACTTTCGAAGACAACGTGTCCCTCAAGCAATTTGCACTCTTTCAAGGGGGTTCTTTTGTACTAGGCTTAACGTAACTCGAGGGTAGAGTCAAAGGCTAACCAGCTATAACATCGGATAGCAGACACTGGTATTTGGCCTCCTTTCACGAAAACAAGAAGAAAGGAAGCGTATTTGTTGTCGTCCTTCTCTCGTCCAGGGTAACTCCCCTCGTCGCAGTCGTCTCTGCAGACACAGAAGATAACCTCAACATCTGCCATGGCTACAAGTAAGTATCATCATTTCATCATTTCTATGAACCGCTTTCCAGCACAAGGAGCCACAATCGTTTTTATCTACATGGCCGTAAGGGAGATGCCAATGGATGATGTGTGGGAGCATGTGTGATCGGTTTCCGTTCATAGATGTTAATGAATGATTTGTCTGTCAGCGATTTCCTGCGGAGATGGTTACCCTAGGAAGGCTGCAGGATAGAGAAAACATAGGTATTTTGGAACGTTTGAAAGCGTGCTCAGTAGCATGCAAACACGGAGTCTGACTCCATGTTGTGCTCAATGTTTGATGGGTGTGAAACTCGAAATGATGCTTTTGCTCTTTGGAAGAAACAGAGCTGTTCAAGCAAAGGTCTGCCCTTGAAGAACTTATGGTAAAATTTGGAATAATAGATGAGGCGGTAGAAGGCTGGATGGTTGAAAGATGATGGATTGTGGCCTTTTCACCATTTGGAGAGCTATGCATGGATTTGCAAAGATTTTCACATTTGGAGGACTGTTGTTCAAGGATCTGAGAACTTCTGGATACTATTTGAACATACATCAGTTGTAAAGTGTCAAAGGTGTATTGTGCACTATGTTTGATGGATCCAAAACATAAAATGATGGTTTGTAATAGTATCATCACTGCTCCTTGTGAGGAATGGATGAAGATGATGGATGTGACAATGTCACTGTTTGTAGAGTCTCATAATTGTGAGCAATTAATAATTGTTTTGACAAGCTTTTCTAATAGGAAATATGCCGGATAGAGTTGGAAATTGAGAAAACTGGCTCATAGCACACGCATCAGAAGAAATAGAAACTGTTGGGTAAGGACCTGAAAGGCTTCAGGATAGTGTTTGTACATAGAAATTGGGTTGAAGAGAGTGTCGAGTTACAATGGAGGAATGAGCTCACCTTTTATTCAAACCCAATCACTTTTAACATTCAGTATGCGTATTTCAGGGACACAATTTGAAAACAGCAGTGATATCGGAGTCTTTTCAAAACTCACCAATGCCTATTGCCTGACTGCCATTGGTGGATCTGAAAACTTTTTCAGGTGTATGGACTATGAATTTTGTTAATACATGACACTTGACTGGCATGTACCCTAATGTTTGACAATGCTTGTGGCATTTGACTATAGTGTGCTATACTTAGCTAGTATTGGCTTTGGCTTTGGTCCAGTACTTTTGAAGCTGAGCTGGCGGATACTATTCCTGTTGTGAAGGCATCAATAGCAGGAACACGTGTCATTGGTCGCATGTGTGTTGGTAAGTGCTGTGTGCTCTGGTTAGTGCATTCTCACTTTATAAATCCGTCAAAGAAAGTCGTCATGATGCACTTTCTTGTTTTTACTCTCAGGAAATAGGAATGGTCTTCTTTTGCCCAACTCTACTACAGATCAAGGTCTGCAGTTCATCTTAGATCTGTTTGATAGCAGCATCCATCGTTGTATAAGTCCTGAGTTTTGCACTTGGATCGTCAAGCACTGACCGCTTTTTTATACTTATTGAAGAATTGCAGCACATTAGGAACTCTTTGCCTGACAGAGTTGTGGTACAAAGAATTGATGAACGGCTGTCAGCTCTTGGAAACTGTGTATCATGCAATGACTATGTGGCTTTGATTCACACTGATCTGGACAGGGTATGCATGGTTTAGCTCTCCATTCTTATCTGTTATTGAAATAATATGTATGGTTTAGCTCTGCATTCTTATGGTTATGGCTTATTGAAATAATTGATTGCAAGGTTTGACATCTCTGCACTGATGTGTAAATAAAGGTCTGAGTTCTATACTTACAGATAGATAGCTTATGATATCTAGCTTTGAATCTTGTGGAGTTATCTACTGCAGTTGTATATATATAAGGGATTATGGGCCTCTATGTTGGAGCTCTCAAGACCCTAGTAAGCTCGGTGTTTTCTATGAAGTATTTTGAAGTTCTCAAGGCCTGAGCTCTCCATTATCATCTTCTAATGGTCTGTAAAGCATGTGTAATGTGCTAAAACCAGCAAGCAGAACAGCTGAACATTTTGACCTGTTCGTATAGCCTAGATTGAGTGCTTCAGCATTTGATTGGTATTCTGATTATAGTCTGGATTGCATCAGGGTCTACATAGATCGAGATATAGCTTATGAGGGCTAGATAGACAAATCTAAGAGAAGAAATCAAAAGATAAGTCAAATAGGAGGGTACAGAAGAGCAAATTGGATAAGAAAATTAGATAAAAGTTGAAGGATTTAGGTCTTTCGGACACCAAGAAAAAAAAAAGTACTGTGAGATATGGCAAAGAAATGGCCATGAGACCAAGACTTGTTGGTAATATTATCCTAATGTTAGGAGGGCACAATAGATGCTAGTGATGCAACCTAGGCCAAGACTTATTTAGCTAGCTGCAGTCAATCAGGTGTAGACAGCCTTGGGAAAATGTAGACAAGACAGCCTTGGGAAAATGTTCGTCCATAGCAGCAAACTACCCAAACCATAAATTAATTGTACCATGCTGGAGGGGTCTTATGCTTTGTTATTATACTGTTCTTGATTGACTGCATAAGATCCAAACTTGCTTCCAAGTTGATTGTACTTCCATGTCTGGCTTTGCCATGTTCACTCTTGAGCTGTGAGTCATTGCAGGAGACAGAGGAGTTGCTTGCAGATGTCTTGAACGTGGAAGTCTTCAGGCAGACAATTGCTGGAAACATTTTGGTTGGGAGTTATTGCGTGTTCTCAAATAGAGGGGGCTTGGTAAGTGGTCTTGAATAAAGGGGCTAGTTGTGTTTGATTTTCCAAACTAATACACGAGTTTAAGTTCGTTGAAAGAATGTGGATCACGTATATACTCACTTATGCTTACAATGTGCCTTTGAGAGTTTCAAGTTGATCTTCTGTATTCTTTATGATAGTCAGTTGTTGGAGTTTGTTATAATCAGGTCCATCCCCACACATCGGTAGAAGATTTGGACGAGTTATCCTCATTATTGCAAGTGCCTTTGGTAGCTGGCACTGTTAATAGAGGTAGCGAAGTGATTGGGGCAGGCTTGGTTGTCAATGACTGGACTGCATTCTGTGGCTTTGACACTACAGCAACGGAGCTTTCTGTTATTGAAAGTGTATTTAAACTTCGCGAAGCCCAACCTAGTGCAATTGTGAAGGAGATGCGTGCATCTCTTATTGACACTCTTGCATAAGGCTTCTTGACCATAAATGCGAATTGAATCATGTTTCAAGGTTGATCAACTTCCATTTTTTTTGAGTTTCTACCATGGCACATGCTCATTTATGGTCATTTCTATGCCTGATTTTTGGCAGTTTATGGTGATGTATCGGTTTGTTGTCTAGATGCAGAGTAGATAACTTGTTCAGTGTGTGCTTCTTTGACTGCTGTCACACAGATTTGTAAGTGGCTCCAGAACCTCGCCATGAACCAGCACACTTCACTTGAATCCCTGAAGTTACTTCGGGACATGCCTGTATTGCTTGTTCTCAATCAGCCTTCGGTTGCAATTGACCATGAACACCCTAGGCTCTAATGATCTCACAAAACACTCCATTGGCAAGATGTTTCCTCATTCCTTCTGAGCAGGGAAAGATGGGATAGTGAACTCACGATCCCTTGTGGGTGCTTGACCATGATGCCTTGGCTTGCCTTTAATTCAGCTTTAATGCTGTTGACAACACAGAAAGCAGCCGGTTTCTCATTTAAAAACTACATTAAAAAAATCTTTTTTGCCATGTCACCACTTTTTTTAATGATCTGCCTTGGGAAAAATGTTAAGGGCAATTGGCATTGCCAGCCTTATGAGTTTCTTGCCACAGCATCCTAACTTCCATATGATTATCTGAATACTATGCACTACCTTCTCCCCTACTAGAGTTATGGCTGTCCCCAACACCCTAGCTCCTTTGCACATTTGAAGCAAAGGTAAAAGAGTCCTTGACAAGCTAAGACTCATCCAGCTAAGCGCCTTGTGCATTAGGTAATCTTTAATCGACTTTTGAAGCTTCTTTCATTGTGTACCTTATACTTGTGAAACAACCCTTATTTTGGCAATAATGACTCCTAAAGCTCGTCAACGTTTAGGATCTCTAGCTCCTCTTGATTTGTGGTGGTGGTCAGAATGTCTATGATACTTTGCAAGATTGCTCAAATCCAACTTTAGATGCATCTTCCAAGTAGAGGGTATGTGTAAAAGGGGCCCATTCTTTCGAGGGGATAGCTTAGATGGAAACTCCCCTCTCTACTTAAAAGTGTTCTAGATCTTGAGATAGTACCATTGACTTTTTTGTAATATTAGCTTGAGTTGATGTTGGTTAGCTTGCCTTTGTTGTTGCACTTGTTGGACATTTTCTCAAAATTGCTTCAACAATTGGTTTATGTTTGCAATTTGTTGATCCATTACATAGTTGTCAATACAAGTCCTCAAAGCACAGTTGAAGTTGTTGCTAACTAGTTATCTATAAACTATCTCACATGGTGTCTGCTTGGTATAGATTTGGATTGTATAATTGATTGCATGCTTAAACGATGTTAGATACTCCTTCCATGTAGCTTAATTATTTTGATAGTAGTAATGAAGCACGGTAATCATTGCTTGATGCGATCTCTCTATCTAGGTGGTCTCCAAGGTCTCGAGTCTTGCCTTGGAAAGACGTCTTCTAAGTTGGGCTTCTTGGGTCAAGCCTTAGCAATATGCTCTATTTTCTTACATGTTAAGTACTTGTTCTTTCTTTAGCTTCTTTTGCTCCTCTCAAGTAGCTACCTTCTTGAAAGCATCTCTAGTACTCATGGACTTTGTCTTCTCTTAGGCTAAAGTAGTAGCGAAGCCAAGTATATCTGTTGAAAATATCAATGAAGGATATATAGTAACGAGCACCACCAAACGAAGCATTATGAGACGGATTCTATACATCTGAATGTACCAACTGCAAGGGTTGTGAGCTATTCCGTACATGTCTCATAAATGGAAATTGTGCTTGCTTATCCATCTGACATGTATCACATACATGTCCAAAGGCATGATACTTGAACTTAGGTAGTCCAAGCACAATCTCCTTCTGTTGCATAAATTTTAGCTTTTGTACATTCACATGGCCAATCTGCTTATACCATATCTCAACATTTTGTATAGCATCATCATGTGCAAACATGGTTGATTTCATTTTTGAAATAGACGCATCAAGAGAAAACATTCTACCATCTCTTCGGTCTTTAGTTATCAATTTGCAGTCATTATCATATTCTTCAACAAAGCATCAATCTCTATTAAATCTCACATGCAGATTTTGTTTTGCCATTTGTCCAATTGACAAAAGATTATTGGTTATTATAAATACATGTAGTACATCATGCAAGCTTTTTTTCTTGTCATCAGACATCAACGGAACAATTCCTGTGTGTCGAATGTCATATTGGGTGTCATCCCTAGTCCACACATAACCATGTGAGCCTGTAATTATCTCATCAAACCATTCTTCATGGGGTGTCATATGATTTGAAGCCCCTGAATCAATGTATCATCTCTCATCTTTGTTCTGTCTAGATGTATTCTTAGACATATGTTGCATGGCAAACAACCTGTCAAATTGCTCATCATGAGCACTACTAAAAGATGCATAGTGCCCATACTATTTGCCCTTTGCCTTCATATATCCCTGCTTCTTGTAACAATCCTTTGCAATGTGTCCATATCTGTCGCAGTAATGACAGTCCTTATCTCTGTTTGATTGATCATTTGACTGCCATGAACCAGATCCACCACCTCTACCATGGGGTGATCTCCCCCTGCCTCTAAATCCGCCAGATCCACGCTGGCCCTGTGTATTTGTGCCATGCCAAGCATTCTACTGATGCTGTCCATATGTGTTTTGAGTGTCTCCTCGACCTTGAAAAGAGTCGGCCTCTGCCGCCTTTGCCACACTGGCTAGAGTAAAGAACAGTCTCTGCTTTGAAACGTACTAGAACTTGTATTCGGCCCAAGCTTAACTTCCTCATGCAACAGCAAAGCAATTAACTCATCTCAATCAGGGGATTCAGCTCTCACAAAAAATAGACGTATCAAATGCTTTATACTCTTTGCCAAGTCCATTCAATGTCACTGCAATCATATCATTCTCAGACACTGAAGATCCAATGGTGGCAAGCTGATTTGCTATGTTTTTTATCTCTGTAGTGTAGGCTTGAATGCTTCTTCCATTCCTAGACATTATTGGACTGTTGCTTCAGCTGAATCTTTTTTGCATGTGTTACATTTCCATAATTCTTCATGAGTATGTTCCATGCATTCTTTGGAGAACTACATCCAGTAATATGTATAACCATAGCATCTAATATACATAAGGAAATTCAATGTAACACCTTGTATGCTCTCTCAGTCCATAGCTTACGAGCCCTTTTTTGATCATTTGTCGGATTCCTTTCATGCATTTCAGGTTTAGCCTCATCACTTGTACATAAGTCCTAATAACCTTTGCCAACCAAAAAATTCATCATACAAAACTTTCATAAAGCAAAATTTTTGTTGTCTAGCTTTTCTCCCACAATTTGAGTGATATTATCAGTGCCTTGAGCATTTGCCATAGTTGCAGCTTAGGTATTCAGTGACGTATACAACCTATAAGTATTTGACTCATTTTCTTACAGTTCAGGATCAATTTCTTGCTATTCAGGACAGTTTTCATGACAACCTACTTGTTGTAAACTCTATTCCAACAATGAAAAAACACAATCAACTGAGCATAAACCAAGCTCAAATAAGTTCAAAACATTCTATGGTAGTGGCAAAACATCCCAGTAACAAACTATATCCATACAAGTATCAATGTTTGTACTGTATGCAAGTAGCAGTACCAAATACAACCTGCCCACTGCTATAACTAGCAGTATTTTCTATGTTAAAAGAGTATTCAGACCTCAAAACAACCCCATTTAGTGGTCCAAGGACTTGAGGTTTTAGCCCCTCAAAGATCCTTTAGGATTTAGAGGTCAACTTTGTGGTGAAGCGAATATCTAGGTGCCTAATGGGAATGTGCATACCCTAACTATGAATCTATCACTACAATTTTTGTGCTTATTGCTAATCTCAGTATGGGTGTCCTATCTAGATTACTTCAATATCCTAAGTATGAGATATCCTACTACTCATGCAAGCTACAAATGATGTGAATTGTGATCACAGGTGTATTGTTCCCGATATCCTAGCAAGATATAGCTTCTACAAAAAAACGGGATGCATGCATAATCTTCTTTGATGATGTTTTCTTCAGATCTGATATCTTGATATCAAATGGCCACTGCCAAACCTTCAGGCTTCAGGTGTTCAAGATCTGATACCATGTTGGAAGAGAGGGAGAGAGACAGAGTGGAGTAGAAGATGAGCCTTAGTTCATTGTTATTCTTCTTCCATTATTCTTCCATTATTCTCACTGAAAGAGACTTACACACATAGGTATGACTAACCAAGAATAATTGTGGTTAAGTCACTGACTGAAGATAGACTGTATCCAGCTAATGTCGGTCACACACATAAAGATAGACTGACTGAAGAGTAGCGGGAGCTTAATATTCTAACAGGTTGGGGGTTGGCTTTGAAGCTAAGGCTAGGGCTAGGGCTAGGGCTTGAGTTGGGGGTTGGGGCTTGGGTTGGGGTTGAGGCTCAGTAGATTTAGGGCTAGGACTAGGGTTGGGGATATAAGGGCTTGGTTTGGGATTGGGGATGGAGCTAAGGGCTAGCATTGATGGGATTCTTGAGCTATTCATCATCGTGACTATGTGTCCCTCTTGTAGGAGATATGAGAACTTGGCCTAGCTTGTGGGGTTAAAGAGGGGATGGCAAGTATGTCCCATATACGATGGTTTGAGATCTTTATGGGATTTAAAAACCTATCATAATAAAGTTGCAAGTAGAGAAAGCTAGGGAAATTCCTGAGTGTGAGAGTGATCCTTTGGGTATGGGTAGCAAGGAAACATGCATCTTCAAAAAATTTGATGATGAATTCTTCAGCTATCTCTTGAACTGTGAGGGCTACCAAGTGTTAGATGTGTTCAATACCCCACCCTCATAAGGTGCCACCAATGATCCATGGTTCTCTAAGTTGTAAGGCCCATTATGAGGAGAAGCCATGTGTGAGCACAGAGGGCCTTGACTTGTATATCGAATGAGGTCTAAGTGACCATATGAAAAAAATGTGACTTTTGTGGATCTAGACTTTGGGTTAGATAGAGTAGTTATGATGGTAGCAACTTGAGGCACAATGCATTGAGTTGTGGGGTTGGGAGTTATCAAGAAACCCCTATTTTGGGATCTAGGGGCCGCAAAAGTGGCCCTTGGCTAAGGGATCTTAGGGGAGACTAGCAGCCCCCTTGATGGGGATTTGGGGGCAATGCCCTTGACCCGTCGACAGTAATATTCCCTCATTGACCAAGGAAAGTTAATAATATGGTCGGATAGGCCGACCAAACTATTGTTCCAAGCTATAAAAGGAAGACACCTCCCAAGCCATCGTCAATCTATCTTTCACCTTGTCAGAGTTCTTTTAGCTATCCTTAAGCTCTTCGCATATTATCTATCTTGATCACCATCTAAGCTTCATAGAGTGGAAGAGCATAGGTGGACATAGCTATCTTTGTATTAGTTTGCTTTTAAAGCAGCTTTTGTTCTTCTCATATTTGCAGTGTGTTCTCTACTCCTTGCTCAGATTCTGTTTGTTGTGCCGTGTAATTTCTACACTAAGAAGGTCGGGTCCATTGCATATCTATGCCCCAAATGTGCATTGCATGTTGGCGTAGGATGACTAGGGGTTCTCTTCAACTTATACATCTACTTGTATGGTAATATAGGTTTACCATTTGGTAAGAAAACCAAGTTCCGTGTATGATTTTTCTATAATGAATCAAACTCAAACTATATGGTCCTCTCCCAAGAGTGACTATCACCTTTGCACATAGCCCATAAGTAAGGGCTCATCAGAATCTATCTGCAAGACATAATGCATAGAGGGATCAAAACAATCAAGTGGATATAAGGCTCTAGTAGAGCATCTCAAAATCGGCTTTTGGGCCTATACTACATGTCCTCTTTGTCTGACATCATGATCTTGCACAATAGGTAGATCCTAGGCCACTACATCATTAGTTGATGTAGGCTATCCAATTGGATCTAGTTATATTATAAGAAGAGGCTTCTCCTGAGAGATCACTCTGCATATCTCAACCGCATGCCTCGGTCTCTTATGCATCTTATCCTCATGAAACACATCATGGTTGTAGATAACCTTTTGAGCGTGCGGATCCCAAAGGCGATATCCCATCTCACATGCATTACCATATCCAAGAAAGATGCATTTGACAGACTTTAGATCCAACATGTTGCATTTAACTTTGAAAATATGGTAGAAAGTCTTATACATCCAAAGACTTGCAAGTGTGCATACAAGGAAGATTTGCCAAACCATAGCTTCTCTACAACTCTACGACCAAGAACAATGCATGGGGATCTATTACTCAAATGAACAATAATAGTAACCACCTTAGTCAAAAATTGTTGTGATAAGCTTGCATGACTAAGCATATTGTAGACTCTTTCATGTGAATAATCGTGTTCATGTGCTCTACAACACCATTTGGGGTTGGGATGTAAGGGGTGGTCAACTAACACTTAATAAATCATAGACATTTCAACCTATATGTAGACTAGTTCTCAATCATAGCAAGAACATACTAAAACATATGGAAAAATTTTTACTTTTGCTTTATGGGATAGGCTTAGACCTTATGCAAATAATCATCAATGGATGTAGCAAAATACTTTAGACCACCTAATGATTGATATAGCATGGGACCACAAATATTTGAATGCACAAGAGCCAATGGCTCACCCATGCACATATAATCACACTTTTTATGTGTATTAGGAGTCTGCCCGCTATATAAACAATGATCACATGAAATAAAACATGAGTAGTCAAGAGGCAGTAAATACTTCATTTGAGGGACATATGCCCAAGATGGCAATGGCAAAGAGATACATGTGGAAGATTGGTCATGACCAAAACATGATCAATAGATCAAGATACAAGCAAGGGATATTGGCCATCAACCTTTGCACATCTAGCAAAAATGAGGTTGCCATAAGTAATCTTCCATGTAGAATCGCCAAAAGGTACATAGTACCTATCATCCTCCAACTATCCAATTGAGATAAGGATTTTAGTCAAAGCTAGGAAATGATGTACATCATGCAAAGCCAATGAAGTACCAATACCAAATTATAGTTCTCACATTAGCTATGCCAATAATATCACATGCATGATCATCACCTAGTGTAATTGAACCTATAACAATGTGGGAGATATAAAACCAATGACGATGTAGGGTCACATGAAAGGAAGCTCTCGAATCAAGAAGCCAACACTGAGAGTAAAAGGAACAAATATTAGTCAACTGAGTAGCATTCAGTGAAGAAGCAACAAGTTTTAATCATCTAAATTGTACTCCAATGCATTGATCTTCTCAATTTGAACAATGGACTTAAGAACATGCAATCATTAGAATACTTGGGCATTATCCATCACTTTCTCTTGCCTTTTTCACACCTATTATTTCACATTTTATGGAACTATGGGCTTATGTGAGTATGCTACATGTAATAATGACAAGTAAGAGAGGACTTAGGACCATAGGATTTACTATGTAATTGCCCTTGAGACTTAAGACTTGGCATGTTGGGTTGTGACTCTTTACCATGATGGTCATTATTCCCTTTACCATCATGTTTGCATCTAGCTATAAGTGCATGAGAAGTATGGGATGGATCAATGTTCTCCCTATTCATCTTTTTGTAAGCAGGGCTCCCTCTACATAAGAGTATTTAAAGCTAAAATTAGGGGGATTGGCACTCATAGCAGTGCGAAATGTACCGAGACCCTGGTAGAGTGACAAGAAAGAACAATGACTTTATGTTATCCTCAAATTTAATGCCTTGTAAAGTAAGCTAGTTGAAAATGGAATGAAAATCATTCAAATGATAGGACATATCAATCTCTTTTTTCATGCGAATGTCCACAAGCTTTTTCAACTAATACAACTATGATGCAGGTCTTTGTTTATCATAGAGAGAACACATTTTATCCCATAGCTTCCAAGCACAATTCTCAATCTCAATGACATTGAAATAAAACCTTCTTAGATAAAGATTTAATGGTGGACTTGCATCGCTCATCAAGCTCATCTCAATCATCTCTATGTCAGTCTTTTGGCTTTAACTCCTCGGCTTCAATGGCCTAAGATGTTTCTTTTGCACCAATACACCTCCCAAATCTAGTTCTTCCAATATTAAAAGTTATTGACATTCAACTTCTCTAAGTGACATATAGCACTATCATTGGAAACATTTGAATGACCTACCATTATATCTACCAAGCAAAGAGAGTACATGCTACTATAATAACAATAAATCAGCCCCAAAACTAAGCAAAAAAGTATACAACAAGAATAAGATTGAACCAATGCACTGCTGTCCCACAAGAAGGAAATAGTAGGGTACTCAATACAAGTGTTCACTCGCAAAGAAACTACTCAAAAATGAATTTTAGTATGGTTGACCATAAAATTGCAGTAAATGAGTGTATAATGGTAGACAAAGACCAAAATACAAAACTCCCACTGCAACTAGTAGTGCAAGATAGAACATAAACAACAAAAGTACCAAATGCCATTAGAGACCCAAAGATGTCAGATACATAGATGCAATCTCAATCAAATGAGTAGTATGTACCAAAACCAAATGTGCATAAGAGATCTCCAAAAGCAATAGAGATCCACCAATTTGCAAGTAAATCACTGCATATGAACATTAAAGCTCAAGTACATAACCAAGCATGCATCCAAAACTGATAAACCCATTTGATAGGAGAAAGTATCGTGTGTGCAAACCAAAGCTAAATAAGCCCACAATCATCAATGATTGTAAGGATAGTGTATACTAAAACCAATTGGGCATATCTACATAGACATGAGACTCCCATTGTCTTGAATAAACCGAACTGTACAATGAGAATGCCAAAGTTGTCCCACAAGAACAAAATTCACAATAGCAAAGAGCAATGCAAGCTCAAGACATGAAATAACATCTAGGAACCCAAGAGGCATCAAATGTACATCTAGGGGCATATGAATGATATAAGTGACCAAGCCCATAAACAATAATGCTACAAAGCAAGTACCGACTACAAGTATGTATCCAACAGAGCTCAAATCCAAGGCTTAGAGCTCAATATAAGCATATCCAATCATAATAATCAATGCAAAGCATTGATACATCCATGTAGCATCCCCAAAGTGCATATATGCATTCAATGCATAGGCCTTCAACATGTAAGCTTGCTGCTCGTAGGGTACAACAACAAAGAACCCTTCAATGATGGAGGTATTTGAGCTCTAACAGATTCAAAGGCCTTTCCCAAGAAAGAAAGTATCAACTCAGCACTAAAATTAGCATCATATAAGCATTAGTGTAGCAATAAGCATTCAAATACATGCTGGCCAAAGAGTATACAATAGGTTTGTCCTAAATAATAGGTTAATGGCTCACAAAACTACTTAAGAAAATGCTCAAATGGAAGCCTTCAATGTCGGGGAGTATGCCAAAGTTTTTCCAACGATCCTAAAGTAGTAGGTAGGAGTTGCAAAAATTGGGGTAGGTAAAAAACTATGTTGCCCAAACTGGCACACATCACACCGGCTATCTTGGGGGTAGTACTAGTTGCTTTGAAGCTTAATGATCATTGGGGAATGCTTAAATGGTCCAAGAGAAGGCCTTGATCAATAATTGAAGGTGTGGAGTTGATTTAGGGAGAGATGGAATTGATGCATACGTTAAAAAGTGGTTGCCATGAAAGCTGAGAATGAAGCTCTCTTTTTGGGTAGAAGTGAATGTCATTGAAGCTCCTTGGATTCCCTCTCTGATACTAGTTGAAAGCTGAAGCAAGAGTGAGAGCACAAATGGAAGCAAAAGGATACAAGAGCTATAGAGATTCAATCAAGAGAGAGTACGACATCATGACATGGGAACTCCAATAGTCACAATGTGTGACATGCCTCCCCTTATTCTATTATCATTGTGTACAAAGTTAAATGTAAGTGGCTAGGCACAAGCAGCCATTGACCTCCAACACTTGGGTGTGATGCTAATGTGGTATAGACCCCGAACAGATACCTTCCCTCATGTTCTAATGTGCCATCGCTAAAATCATGTAGTAATTTTCTAAAAGCTCTCCCTAAAAGCAGAGAGCCCTTTTATCACTCTTTGGTAACCTTTCTATGGGGTAAACCCCAAATGAGTCACTACAAGTGAGAGAAATGCCTCCAAGAGGTGGAGGGTGCTCATATCGCTAGGTAACCCTCATGTGGGGTGAATCCTGAATGGGTCATGACCAAGTGAGAGAGTCTCCTCCTAGAGGTGGAGAATCCTCATCTTGCTAGGTGGTAAACTTGGTGTGGGATAAACCCCAAATGGGTCAGCACCAAGCCATAAGAGGTCCCTCCCAGAGGTGGAGGGACCTCATATTGCTAGGTGGTGACCCTCATGTAGGGTAAGCCCAAATGGGTCACTACCAAAGCAACAAGAGAGAGAAGCCCCTTCTAGAAGTTAAGGGCCCTCACATCACTAGGTGGTGAACCTTGTGGTTTAAATAGTTTGTTTGGCTTGGAGAACTTTTTCACTAATTGCTTATTTTCTCTATTAGGAATACAAAATGAGATGAAGTTCAAGCTAGAGTTTGAGAATGAGGTAGACGCGACCCCAAATGAAAATCTATTTATATTCCTCTATAATGCTCGTGCTCATTCCCATACTCCTAAGTTATTCACCAAGTTTAATGTGCCATTTCCCTACTAATAATGTTTTACACTTTTGTAGGAATATGCTATGTGAGAAAATGGAGGAATATAGAAGAATCATTTCAAGTAAAATAGTCACCATAGAGGTAGACGAATATGTTCATACATATGACTTTGCGACTAATAATATATGACTTTGTGAGACTAATAAAGTCACAAAGAGAAAGCTAGGTAGGGTGTTGGATAAAATACATGAGAATGCATAGAAAGATAGATGGAATTGGATAGTATACTAAAAGAAGTGTCATCTATTGCAATTATCTTTTCCTTTTTTCTTTTGCTATTTTCATCTCCTTGAAATTGAGGATGACTTAAAAGATTCTTCACAAGCTTTGCATGATGAGGACATGAAGCTTGCCATTACTATTAGAGCAATTGAAGATCCAGATGAGTTGCAACATTAAGGAGTGGCCTAGAATACTTCTTTATGCACTATGACAAGTGCCAACACATCAAACTTCATATTCAAAAGGACAAGATGGATCTATCACTAGTGACTACCAAGAAATCCTTTGAAAATCAGGGAATTGACTTTGTAAAGTGTTATCACTCTAGTTGCCCAATACTCACAAGCACACTACCTCATTGTGGCAACAATTGACTATATGACTAACTACTATGGGACACATGTAATAACACCCAATATCAAGGTTAAGTTCTTGTGGAAGAAAGTGATTTCTCACTTTGGCTGCCCTATTGAGCTAGTTTAGTAATTAGGGGACTCACTTTTTGAATGCAGTCACATTGAGCACTTGCTCTCTATGTTTTTGACTATCCATTGCAAGTCATCTCTTACTATCCTTAGGACAATGGCCATGCTAAGTTCACCAACAATATTTTTCTTAATGTTTTGACAAATATTATCTCTATCTCACATTTAGATTGGGATAACAAGACTTATGGCAAACCTATGGGCCTATCAAATAGCTTTCAAGACTACAACTAGCTAGGCTCCATTTTGACTTATCTATGGTATGAATGCTACTGTGTCAGTAGAATTTCTAATCCCCAATCTTTGCATTGCTGTACAGGAGCATTGAGATCACTACTACTTGGACCAACCACCTTGTGCAGTTGGAACTGCAACATAAACTATGTTGATTAGCACATTACACTGCAGTTCCCTCATGCCCAGGTTGTTTATGCTTTCAATTAAGAGGCTCTTTCTACAGGGAAAATGACAACTACTCATCCCACCTCTTGCCACTCCAACAACTTATTACTTTGTTAATTGCCATATCCCAATACCACCAAACTACTCTTGTTAGTCAAGCCTCAAAATCCAAACTAGAGAAGTCTACTCATTTTCAATGGCAACCTTGCATCCCATTGTCATTCCCACCCCCAACTTCTCAATCCTCAAAACAATTGTATCAAAAGCCAATTTGACATCATAAGACTCCTCAAATGCCTAAAATTTCCTTGTATTAGGTAGCCCAAGGCTACTACAAGGGTACTTCCTACATTTGGATGCCAAAATGATCTAACTCCACATTTATCCCTTCACTTCAAGCTTCCTCTATGGTTACTCCAAGCACATCCCATCACCAAACTTCCTATCAATAGTATCTCCACATATCCTTGCCCCTAGCCAACCATCTCAAGTGGACTTCACTTCTCAAGACTCTTCCACCCCGTTTGCACAACCGATTCCTAAAGAGTCTATTGTGTCATCCATACCCAACCCACTTTCTCCTTCTTTTGATCCTTCTCATTGCTTGGAACCACCTACTCATCCTGTTCCCACACCCTCCCTTGAGACCACTAAATCATTTGAAGTATGTTCTTTTGTCCGTCTTGGCTAGTTCACTAGTGGATCAAGTGGCATGAGGTAAATTCCAATATGCATATGGAGAACTAGTCAACACTCATCTCTAGATTAGTTCCACCACTCTTAACCCCCCCTCTAGTTGAAAATGTTTGCTTCTATACCGCTCTCTTAGTAGCATGTCAATAGACATAGCCAAGAAGGACAAATTCCTCCCAAGCTAGTTGGTTACTCCAATTTAACTCTATGTTTACCACTTTTGCCAAATTAATTGTGATGATTATTTTGGAGCTTGATACCAATGAAGCATTTGAAATTGCTACATGATGAACTCCCACTTGGGAGGATGATGAACATCTCTTCCACAAGATCCTTCTTATGTAGGTTGAGTATGTTAAGACTCTTCTCCAAAAGTTCTGCCATTCCTCTCGATTCATCTCTTCTTATGCTTTATGACCCAATGTGATGATAATGTTGAGATTGCCAAACTTATAGCTAAACAAACCACTTCTAGTCCTCTTTTACACCATTAATATGGCCAACGACTTGAGATTTCTCATGCTGGTAGTCATCTCATGACCACTGCTAAGCAGTAGTGTGCCATTAGCACCTTTCAGACTAACCTTACATATCACTCCATTGTCTCTCTCCATGCCATTATTTTGGCTCGTGACCTCAAAGTACCATCCAATCTACATCAACATCAATTGTTTAATAAGATTCTTATTGAGGAGGAACTATATATGGCTAGTCACTTTGTTGGTCCCTAATGGAGACTTGAGCACATAGAGAGATGGGTTGAAATCTTCTTCTTCTTCTTCCACAAAAAAGAACTAAGTGTACAACATGATAAAAGACAAATATGAAAGTACACAATATATGTACACGTAGTCACTAAGTGTGAACCTGCTAAGAAAGGAAGAGGTGGCACAATGAATGTGCCATAACCAAGGATGGACTACATGGGTGTAGTCTAGTTGTAGAATTATTGGTGTATCCTCACGTCAGTTACCTACAAGCTAGTGAATAATATTGTGCCACATCACCAAGGCACATAATGGATGCCTACTCATGTAGAGCTCGAATCTCAACACTCCCCCTCAATCTCAACATGTGAACTCCAAGTAGAGTCTTGAAGCATCGAAGCTTCTCAACTCCCGAGGACTTGGTAAAAATATCAATAGCTTGATCCTTTGTGTCAACATAAACCAAGTCAATATCACCTACTTGAACTTGGTAATGGATCTTTATGTGTTTGGTCCATGCATGATACAGTGGGTTCCTAGCCAATTGAATGCTATTAAGGTTATCACATTAGATAGTAACATTCTTATCCACCTGCATCCCCAAATCACCAAGTAGCTTATGTAACTAAGTTAGCTCACATGTTGCAATTGCAACACCTCTATACTTTGCCTCTGTATTAAACAAGGCAACTGTTGATTGTTTCTCATTGCTCCCAATAGTAGTACCACTACCAAAGGAAAACATAAAACCAATGGTAGATCTCTTGTTTAAAATACTACCAACCCAATCTACATCTATGTAACCATGCAAGTCCAATGGTACACTTGTACCATAGAATAAGTCATAGTCCAATGTAGACTTGACATAGTGCAATTGCCTCATTGCATCTAAATGTGGCTTCTATGGAAGTTGCATAAGTGGACTCTCCAAACCAACTGTGTAGTTTAGGTCTAGCCTAGTGATCATCAAATAGACAAGGCTGCCCACAATCTTCTGATACATAGTGACATCCTCAATTAAGTCACCCTCATGTGCACTAAGCTTAGCATTAATATCCAAAGGTATAGAAATAGTATTGCAATCATCCATACCATACTTCTTCACCATATCCACTACATACTGTCTCGGTGACAACCATATACTCTCTAGAGTCCTAATGATCTCTATGCCGAGAAAATAGTGCAGATATCCTTAATCCTTAATCTCAAATTCAATCTTGAGAAGACCCTTTACATTGCCAATCTCTACCTTAGTATCACCCACAATGATAAAATCATCCACATATATAATAATGACTACAACACTTACATCACTCTCACATACACAGAGTGAGTGATCAACATGTGCTCTATGAAATCCAATGCTGACAAGATATTCTACAATCATGTCATGCCATGCCCTAGGTGCTTGCTTCAATCCCCATACAAGGCCTTATGAAGCCTACATACATAATCTAGATGATTCTCATTCATATAACCAAGTGGTTTCTCCACATAAACTTCCTCTTGCAACTCCCCTTGCAAGAAGGCATTCTTAACATCCATTTGATGCATGATTGAACCTTTTGATGTAGCCACTTCTATGATAGCCCTTATAGTGGCCATGTTAGCCATTGGAGCAAAGGTCTTCTCATAATAAATAATATGAGTCTATGCACACCCTTTGGCAACTAGCCGTGCCTTATAGTACTCAATAGATCCATTTGATTTATACTTGACCTTGTAAACCCATTTGGAGCCAGTAGCTTTCTTGCCTTCAGGTAAGGGCACTAACTCCCATGTGACATTATCCATAAGTGCACCATTATTCAAATTACAATTTCTTAGTTGTAGAAATAAAGTCATCCAGAAATACTCATTTCCTTTAAAGATTTTGAGATGCAATATATGTGTTCCTAGGTGCTTGCATAGAGGCAAAACTAGTACAAGGTTCAAATTTCTTTGGATGGTAGTGGCCTCAAGATCATCTACTATCATTGTAAGAAATCCAAGGCCCCTATCGTGCTATATGGTTGCTAGTAGTATTCATAGTTGTGTTGCTACTAAAACACATTTGGTAGCAAGCACAGAATTAATATTATGCATTATGTGCCACAGGATATAGTCAAACCAATGGTTCAAGTTATTCTTACATTCAAATTTCTACCTTGCAATATCATAGTAGAATTTAATAAATAGGCTTACGTAATTAAAAAATCCATAAATATATTTCCCTACTTGTTTTCATTAGTCTTGTGGATTTTGTGGAAACACATATTTCATAAGGGAACTACACCTAGTCGATTCTAACAGGTTCATATTAAGTAACCCATTTAGGATGATTGTTCATGAGAGAGATGAAATACCTTCATGTGCTAGTGTAGAGAACTATTTTTCTACATGAGAGACATCCTCTTCCCCTAAGAAATGCACCTACATTTCCATGTGAATGAGGGTTGTGAGGCTAAACACACCATAATACTAGGGCTAGTATCCACACACTTGAAGATAATTTGGAGAAATTCTAATCTTAATGCATTGTTGTTTGTTTTATAAAAGATAATAAGAAGAAAGTTTAGCTAATACACAATTTCAATTAAAAACATAAAGTAAAATCTTTTTTGTTCCATGAGAGCTATGATTTAACACTTATAAATTATAGCTATTTTGATTTAGTATCATGCTGTTAGCCATCTCTAATGGACAATAGACTAAGTTTAGATACTTATGGATGCCTTAATTTGCTACATCCATTGATGATGGTAGCAAATCCATACATCAATGGTTTGTGAGCATGCTTGTCTATTTGCTACTCTAAAATTTGACATTTGGATGGATGTATTAAGATCCTACATCCATTGATGATGATTGGAGTTTCTTTACATTAGATGCATTGGATCATGATGCATGCTATACCCATTCATTTAGCCTATCCCCTCAACCCTCCTAATTTGCAGTACCAGTTTTGCTACATTAGGTGACTACAGTGAATCCAATATCATACTAGTATCCCCACCCTCATACATGGGCCCGTGATGGAGAACTAAGGTCAATAGCCCAATGCTGCTATACACTGTTTAAGTACTCTTTGAATATGGCCCATTAGATGGCTACACACAAATATTACAACTAAAATCATAAAAATATATATACATGATAATGATTTCTTGAGTATATACTCCATAGTGTCTCTATCATGTCAATCGTTCATCATGCTATCTTTCCCTAACACAAGATGTTGAAGAACATAGATTCTAAGTCACCTTTTTTATTTATTATCTATTAAGAATAACCCTAGATTTTTTAAAAAATTAGCATGATAGATATGCAACATGTATATCAATCATTGCAACATATGGATGTTAAGTCAACCACAAAACTATGACAATTATCTAAGTATTATGCATCAATTATTTGCAACCCAACTACTCAATGTACAATGCCCTACATACATATGATTGAAATTTTCTTTTTCTAATGTGTGAAAAGCCATTTGCTTTTACAAATCCATAGCTATACATTGAAAACCTATGCAACACTTGTATAATTTACAACAATATGTTCCTATGAGACTAGGAGCACATAAGCTATAGTAAAACCAAAAAAATCTAGATGCAAAGCAACTTTCCTCTTTTTACTACCTGTATAAGGCCAAGCTAGTACCTAAGTTTCTATATGTGCCTATGGTGCTATGAGTAGTTAGGCTATATTAAAATTTTAAAAAGTATACAAGGAGCACCTTTTCTCTCCTATTTTACTACCTTTATATAGCCAAGCTACCTAAGTTTCTACCTACCTTGTGTACTCTTTTGCAACTAGTTATTCTTACTGCACCAATGCTCATGAGAATGATATACTCATGGACTACTTTAAGGTAATCGATAAATCATGATGCTAGAATAGAAACTAAGGATTATTACTATTGACATCTATTATGTAGTTTTTTTGTACAATTTTTCACTTATTTATAAGATATTCAAATTTTTCGCTACCATCTTTTCCCTTTTAGCATATTTTGATGTATTTTATTAAAATTACATGATTTGTATAAATGCTAAAACTTGTATGAATGATGAAACTCATAATACAATTCAATCCTTTTCTCTTCTCTTGTCTTCCATTCTACTGCAACTTAATCATTTTAATAAGGAAGTGTTGTAAATGTAGAATGCTTATTAAAAGATTTTGATGGTTGCAAGTGTTAGTTTGTGATACATTTTTGCAATCAATTTTGCTCTTCGGTAACACCTGCATTTGGGTTAGTGCTTATTCTACATAATCCTTATAATTAAATGCTACTAACTAATTCACCATTCTATGAAGATTATAGTCTTGGTGCTTGGACTTGTTGGAATTGGGTAATGAGATCCCCTTCCACTAGCCTCTAAATCTATCCAATTTTTACTTTGATTCATGAACTCGAATATTCAAACACCATAATCAAACTTGATAACACTACTATCCGAGATAATCTGAATTCAAAGAATCTTCCCTTACTTCAGCTTGATACCTCCAACAAGCTTCATTGTATCACATTGCACTTTCCTATCCTAGTAATGAATTCATCCAAAGGGGGCCATTAAGAATATCTTCATACACCTTAACATTGCATTTCAAAAAGATAACCCCAAGTTGTAAATAACAATTGAGATCACTAACCCTTCTCTAGATGTTCAAGTCAAAAGGAAATACTTGTTCCCATCTAAATTTTTTGAAGTTGATGCTAGATCTTTGAATGACACTTATACATTAACATGTTCATTTCAGCCACAATAGTGAAAGCTATTATACTTTTCGGATTTATAAAAGATATGCATAGACAAGTCTTTTGGTGTATCAATAGTATATTTGCATGTGTGTGTGTGTGTGTTTGTGTGTTTTCTTCTCTTTGCCTTTTATATATATTTTTGTGTATCTATGAGTGTAGTTGCATGTGTAAGAATTGGCCTAATGAGTTGGAGCTATAAGGAGAATGGAGATTACATATATATATATATATATATAGAGAGAGAGAGAGAGAGAGAGAACTATAATTGTGGTGCCTCCCATAGCTCACTTGTGAGTAGCATCTTATTACCTTATATCACTCAAAGAATAAAGAATGAGAGTATACATGTATAGCTAGGTTCAATGCTTGAAGTATGAGTGAACAACCACATTGGCATTTACCCAACCTCCCATTTAAAAACTAATGTGCTTTTAAGGGAGATAAAAGAATAAGAGAATCTTTGAGGTAAATACACATGAGGTACCCTCATCCAATGCCCAACAATTCCCTCTAATGTACAAACGTTTTGAAGGGCAGACTCTTGGTGAGAAAATCTGTAAGGTTATCATCAATATGAACTTTGACAAGCACAACTCACTTTTCATCAAGTACATGACAAATTAAGTTGTATATATACAAACAAGTGTTACAAGCATTCTAGACTTTATGCAACTACTCTTTCTCCTTCAGTAGGAAATTGCTACCCCTCATAATCCTTGGCCTCTCCTTCAATGCTTTCAAGGATATACTCACCCCTCATCAAGTTTACAACTTTGATCATGGATTCAAGTAGGAGATGCAAATCTACCTCATCCACTACCTACCTTGAGTCAACCTCACTAAACAAGGTTAAGGCAATGAGATTGTAATCCTCATATATGTTTAGCAAACTCATTAGATTGAGTGCAAATACCTAGTCTATCTCATCTGACATCATAAATGTAGGCAGTCATGAGACAGATGACCTTCCTTCCTCACATGCATCAACCAGTTGCACATTCTTTAGCTTGTCAAGGGTAGTAACTAGGGTTGGCTCAAAACTTTGTAAAGTAATATCCCCTCTCTCCTCTGCTATATCAAAGCCTTACTGATAGGTGAATCTCTATCACTTTTTCCATTTTCTTTTGACTTCTAAGCTTTAGTGAGAGCAAGCTTGATCCCCCCATTGAGAAGGATTCTTTTGCCTCATCAGCATCCAATTCTTCTATATGAGTAGTACCTTCCCAACACATGCATAATGACATATCACATCTTTTAAAAGAAATATGTAGACATTACTAGTAGTCTTTATTATTAAAGCTCAACCTTCCACTTTGTGAGATATTATTTTGCACTGTAATGTATCTCATCTTTTGTGTAGACCCATAGGCATGGTCACTAAGTCAACCACCCACTTATACTTCAAAGCTAATGGATACATTGGATGTAGACCATTATGATGTCATACAAAAGAGTATACTTGATAGGTAGAAAAAGCCTTAGCAAACTACAAGACATCTCTATACATGCCTTTCCACTAGTATCTTTATTTTATCTTTATGAATGTGACCGAAACACCTCAATGACCAACCCTTCAACTCTCATGAAACTCTTTCATGCTACATTGCTAAGTGTATTTGTCAGATACTACTCTCGATGGAGTGTAGAGTCCTCTATTTTTGATATTTTGATAAAAAACCATTCTTCAAGAAATATCCATATGCTTGTCTTGGAATCCTCTTGAATTATTACTGAGTCTACCTTCTTGCCGTGTAAAAGAACTCAAGTAATGACCAATTTCTAGACATTCACCCTCATTCATCTCTATTGTTGAAAAATACTTAATTGAGGAAACATTGCATACATGGTCAAGTGCTACTCCTACATGTTCATCAACTTCTTCTCCATTTAAAAACATATCTTTCTCATCCTCATACCTAGCCCTTCATAGCATATTGACAAACTAGATTGCCTTTTTATGCAATGTGGCTCAAAACTACGGATTTATGTACTTCACATAAGTAATCCATTGTTGCATAGAAATATGTGGAGTTGAGCAACTAGTATCCATGCCAAGAAGTGGCAAGAAATTTATCTCAATAGGAATTAAATCTCTAATAAAAAATTATTTATTGCACTTTAATATAGTAACCACTCCCCATAAATCCCTTTTAATCTGAGGATACTTTTTTAAACGTGTATTTTACACTATAGCTCCAAATCTTATAGCATATTTGTTTCCTTCCTCATCATCTTGTATAATCATCCATTCTATCCCTATAGTAGGACTCATATCAACTGTAAAAATAATAGATATTTTACTTTTATAGTCAATCTTTCTTAGTGTAACATAATTTTAGTGAATTTGAGAATCTTTCAAGTCCCATTCTTCATTTTTTAGAATATTGGGACTCCAAAAAGACATACTTAACTTTCCCAAAGCTATCATGTGACACATAATTCTAAATCTTATGAAAAATGGAATCTATTGAGCTATTAAACAATAAATTTAGAGAAATTGTGTGAGAGTTATAGCAACGAGAGTTTTGACCATGAGTCATAAACTTGTGGAAAATTCTCAAATTCGCTAATAGTGTGTTGTATATAATCGCATTGAAACCTTTGATCTTTCTCAACAATTGATAGAGTGTATCTATAACATCAGAAAAGTGTGGAATCCATATGGGATAGAATAGACATGCACCCAAGAATCTTTGCACTTCTAAGACTAATGCACAAACTTCATTCATTCCTCCCAAGAAAGACATAATGTTCCACTAGGAGACATTTAGTGAGTAAATTAGCAAGATTCTCATTTGTAGAGATCTTAACAAGCTCTATCTACTTGTCCTCAACCACCTCTTTGATAAAGTGGTAACAGATCTCAATATGCTTGGTCTTTGCATGAAAGACTAGATTACATGCCAACTAGATGGCACTCATAGAGTTCGAATGTAATGAAGGAGTCATATCTAATATCAAGGTCTATAATCAAGTGGCCTAACCATAAGGTCTCCTTGCAAACCTTAGTGGGTATAATGTGCTCAGCCATGATAGTAAGGTAGTGTATTTCTACACCTTAGATATCCAAGATACAACACCTTCAACAAAGATGAAGACATAGCCATAGGTGAACTTCCTACTCTGTGCATGCCCTATATAATCTAAGTCTCTATAACACATGACTCAAGTGTCCTAGATGCCATAGCAAAGGCACACATCTACGTTACCCTTAAGGTCATGATATCTATCTCTATGTTGCTTGCCAGGTGTCACCATATAATGAGCCACAACCCCCATTGCAAATGCTACATGAGGTCTAGTGATTATCATGGCATACATCAAGCTGCCCACCACCACATATGCATACATGATCTTGGCCATCTTTTCCCTCATCATCTCATTGGGGACAAAATATTCATGACTCACCTTTATATGAGAAGGTAAAGGAGTTCTAATAAGCCAATCAATGTCCATATAGAATTGCCGAAGGAATAGGTGAATGCAATCCTTTTGTGACAAGGAGACGAGTCCCTTAGAGCGATTGCAAATAATACGGATAGTAGGTATGTGAGAAGCATGCCTCATGATGTCCTTTTTCTCAAAGTGTTAACCCTTGGAACAACATAAGGTGCAAAGAAGGCTTAAGGATAATAAGAAGACAACCTCATGGAAAAAGAAGACCAAGAAGCACCAAAAAAATTTAAAATAAAAAATAAGTCACACAAGAGATAAAGTGCATTTTACACCTTTGTAAAAGAGCACTAGGCTCCCTTATGTGCAAGTTGTAAATGAAAAGGTGCATGTAAAGGATCCATGAGAATAGAAAAAAATAGGAAATGAGCAGAAAAAGAGGACCAAGACTGGATGGCCTGTCATGGAAATGGTTTAGGTGCTGAAGGGGAGAAGGACATATATAAAAGCTAAAAAGTGAATGGATAAGCTCATTCTTGGTGTATTGTGCAAACTATCTCTCTTCTTGTCCTTGTTCTTATATCCTTCTTGTGCATGAGAGAGGAAGAGAGGGAGTGTGAGAAAGGGAGAGTGTGAGTGTGTGAGAGTGAGGGGCCATGGAGAAGCTCTTCTTTTTCTCTTCTCCTCTTCTCCTTCATCTCTTCCCTTTTCTCATGTGTGCAACTATGGAGGTTGGAGGTTGGAGCATGGGGATGGAGTTTGCTTGAGAAAGTACCTTGAATCGTGGAGCCATCAAAGGATTTGAGGAAGAGGACTACAACAATCAAATTCAACATTAAGCTCACTACATCCTTGTGTGAGGGTGTGCACAACTATGTGAGAGGTAGCCATTGCCACTTGCTTGAAACACTTGACTTGATAATAAGTAGTTCATAGGGTCTTGGTGGTTGCTAGTGATAGTGACGATATTTTGGTTCCGTTACTAGGACCAACAGATTCAAGCTTGAGTGCTTGCACTCTCCAAATCAAGCAATGGAGTAGGAGTTCATCTCCAAAATGACGCTTGGTGTAGGTAGAAAGTGAGGGAGTCAAAAGGTGTTTGATCTCTTTTACCAAATAACTTAGGTTTTGAAATATTTACAAATGTTAGTTAGGTCATTGTTATGGTGTTTTTCATTAGTAGGATGCATTAAGACTAAGGAAATAAGGAAAAAATAAAGAAACGATAAGTTTTTGTAACAACTAAGACACATGTAAAGAAAAGAAAAGAGATTTTGAATGCCTTAGAAGAAAAACAGAGAGTAAGGGAAGAAAGAGAGAGCATTAAAAGAAGAGAAAGGGAGGGGAAGAGCTCATTTTAGCATGTGAGAGATTGAGAGAGAGAGAGAGACAGGTCAAGACAGCAACAATAGTAGAAATATGTCGTGTCATCACTCTGGGTGATTCTAGGTATGCTTAGAACCTTCCTCGCTGATTGAGGAATAAGGATAGTATCATAGTTGGGTGCATCTGTAATTTAGTAAGGCATTCATAACTGTTTTTGTCATTCAGTGCATTTTTTCTATTGCTTAACGGCTTTGGATGAGACCGAGCCCTAACTAATCCCTCGGATAGTCAAATCACTTTCGTCCTCTCGGACAACTCTCACTCGAACTCACACAGTATCTCTTGGATGCTCAATTGGGCCCACTCAGATCGGATGGCCTAATTGTCCACTCGGGATGCATCCTCTCAGACTCAGATGAGCACCCCTATTTGAGTTGGATCTGAGCATTTGTATAGGCCATATTCACCATTGGAACTCAGAAAAACAAAGACTTGCAACTTAGATGTCCAAGTTTGTAGGCAACTTGAACCATAACACATTTTTAGGGACCATCTAGACCCCCACACATACCAAAGGCTATGAGCTAGTTTTATGGGGTGATCCTAGCTGGATCCCAAACTTGCAAGTATGACCATAGAGCTAACCAACACTAGAATTTACCCTAACAAGCCCAAGAATTGATCAAATCATCCAATCACTTGTAGTTTACTTTCCAATAGAGACACTATTTGACTGCCTAGGTGGACCACTCATCAAAATCCCATAGAGAATCAAAATTGACTGCCAGGTGTGATTGCAACTCATGTAAAAGAGTTGTAACTGTATAGAACTAACTGGCAAGGTGTGTCTTTGTGTGAATGATTTCATTGAAGGTTGCTCATTGCATTGTAGGCACTTAGGTACATGAGAAAAGTTGAAAGCCCAATTGTGCACATCTCACCTTGCATTGCACTATCCAAGTATGTAAGTAAGCGTAAACTTGCAAAGTGATTTAATTAACAAGGAGCACACTAAAGGGGAATTAAGATAAGAAATGAACCCACAAATAACCCATGGTACCACAAAGACAAACCAAGAAACCCAACGCTGAGAAGTGAATAGCCTCAAACCACCTAATAATTGAGTGAAGAAAGGAACAAACCACAATTAGAGACGTGTCCTTAGCCGGACCTAATCACCCTCATTGACACCTTAGTGGTTCAACATACATCAAACAGGGTAGGTGCTAGCATAGACATAGGCAACCAAGACCTGGATCTAGGAGATTTTCCAATCGACATACAACAACTCATATTATGATACGATTGTCAAACAAAAATATCATACCATCGGAGGTCCACAGATGAGACCATAGTAGTTGATCTCGAGGAGAAGATGAGGCTAGGAAGAGTTTCCTTGCAACACATAGCTAGCTATAACTAGGAGCAACATGCTTAGAGGCTACACTAGGAGATAGAGCTCAATGAGGTCCAACAAGTCCTAGCCATAACAGGCAGAAATAGAGCAGGAAGAAATGCCAATAAGGAGAGAGCGTTAAAAGCGAATCTCACATTGAGTGAGCTTCTCACAAAGAGAATGTTAGATAACATTGCTACAGAGCAAAGTGGAGTAGCCCTAGCAACTGTGTTGCTAGTTGGACTGGGAATCACCCTAAACACTAGAAGCTAGACTAAGATATCTATAGTTGCAAAGCAACTTGAGAAGTATTGTGGAGGTGATCAAGTGCCAAGACCCATGTACCGCTTATTACTTCAAGTGTTCCAAGCTGAGCACTAATGGCTACCTCTCACATAGCTGACACACTATCCATTTCTACGAGTGTAGTGAGCTTACCTCCATGCCAATAGAGTTACCTCCTCTCCCAAGCACTCTGGTAGCTCTACGATCCAAGTGCAAGCTTCAAGCAAGCTCCATCCTCAAGCTCCATGCTCCAAGCTCCATTTCCGTGAGCAAGAGAAGAGAAGAGAAAGGAAGAGAGGAAGAGAGGAGAAGATGGAGAGCTTCTCCTCCAGAGTCCTTCACCCTCACACACTCACTCCCTCACACTCTCAAACTCCCTCTCTCAAGCACAAGCTTAAACAAGCAAGAAGAAGAAGAAGAAGAAGAAGAAGAAGAAGAAGAAGAAGAAGAAGAAGAAAAAGAAGAAGAGAAAATACTTTTAGCCACACACAAGAATGAGCTTCTCATTCACTGTTTGAACTTTATATACATGCCCTCTTTCCCTTGGGCAGTCATCCCCTTTTTACATGGCCGGCCATGGCCTCTAGGCCCCTTTTTTCCATTGTCCTCATATCTTCCTAGCTTCCTTCTTACCGCCCATCTACCTTACAAATTGCACAGATGAGAGCCGGCACTCTTAAAATAAATTGGGGTGCACCTTGCGCTCTTTTATAAAAGTATTGACTTGCGCTTTTTCTTGTGCGCCTTTCTCCTTGATTTAGGACTTTTTTGCACTTCTCGTGTCTCCATATTTCTCTTGGTGTGCCTTCGTCTCCCATTTCACTTTTTCCTTGACCTTATCTTCTGCTTTAGATTTTTTCAATTTTCCACCTTGTTTGTCTGAGGGTTAACATTACCCCCCTCCTAGTTGAGTGCCACTCCCATAGCACTTGGGTCACTCTGTTGCTGGAGTAGCCAAGTAGCTCTTTGAGTGTGTGTACAAGTCGAGTTGGAAGGTGTGCTGGGGGGATTTATGGAACAAGCGGTCCATCATCAATGTCTGCACATGTTGAGCTTGCCATCTCAATACTCCCCCTCAAGCTCAACTCTATCTCTGCAACTCCAAGTAAGCTTCGGAACTTTCGAAGCTTCTTTGCACCCAATGCCTTTGTGAAAATGTTAGCTATCTAATCCTATGTGCTGACATATACCAAGTCAATCTCTCCTGCAAGTACCTTCTCTCTCACAAAGTGGTAGTGCACCTCAATGTGTTTTGTCCTAGCATGGAACACTGGATTCCTAGCTAGTTGTATGCTGTTCACGTTGTCATAATGAATGACAACTGGACCATCTCCTTGCACATCCAAATCATCTAATAACTTTTGCAGCCATACCACCTCACATGCTGCCATAGCAGCACCTCTATACTCAGCTTCTGTACTCAATAAAGCAACTGTAGGTTGCTCCATGTAACTGCTGCACTACCAAGGGAAAACTTGAATCCACTTGTAGATCTTCTATCTGACATGCTACCAGCCCAATCTGCATCTGTGTATCCAAAGATCTTTACGTCCTTACCTGCCTCATAAAAAAGTCCATAATGTAAAGTGGATTTCACATACCTCAATATACATCTAGCTGCATCCAAATGAGGCTTTCTAGGCATCTGTATAAAGTGACTGACAATGCCAACAACATAGCTTAAGTCTGGCCTTGTGATAGTCATGTAAATCAAACTCCCTACTATCCTCCTAAACATAGTAAGGTCTTCTATCACATCCCCAATATTAGCACTCAACTTCACATTTTGCTCCAATGGTACTGAAAGAGGCTTACATGCTGTCATACCATACTTGGATAACATATCCAAGCCATACTGCCTTTGGGATAGCCATATGCCATCATCACATATTATCACCTCAATACGAAGAAAGTATCTCAGCTCACCCAAATCTTTCATCTCAAACTTCTTCTTCAAGAAGTCCTTAACTTCAGCAATCCCATTGTCACTGTCACCTGTAATAATCAAGTCATCCACATAGATGACTATAATGACCAACCCTACATCTCCCTTTCTTACATAAAGTGAGTGATCAGCATCAAAAATACAAAATCCAATATTGACAAGATACTCTCCAATCTTGTCAGACCATGCTCTAGGTGCTTGCTTCAGCCCATAGAGTGCCTTCTTTAACCTGCACACATATGTGGGATGCTCTAAATTCTCATAACCTGCTGGCTGCTCCATATACACTTCTTCTTGTAATTCACCATGCAAGAAGGCATTCTTAACATCCATTTGCTGCAAACTCCAACCTTTGGCTGCTGCCAAGGCAATCACATGCCTAATAGTTGCCACCCTAGCAACTGGACTGAATGTCTCGTCATAATCTATGCCATATGTTTGAGCATAGCCTTTTGCAACCAGCCTAGCCTTATACCTGCTAATTGAACCATCTGCATTATGCTTGACTTTGTGAATCCAGCCAATAGCTTTCTTTCCCTTAGGTAAGGCTACCAAATCCCAAGTTTATTGGCTTCTAATGCAACCATCTCCTCATCCATTGTTGCATCCCAATAAGCATGACCAACAGCATCCTCAAAACAAGTGGGCTCAACATCCTCAACTAGTTTCACCATATAAGCATAATGGTGAGCTGCATAACCTTCAAAACCAAATCTTTTAATAGGGTATCTGACCCTGTTAGATCTGCGTACCACCGGATCACTCAATGGAGCCTTTACATTACTATGAGCTCTTTGTACACCTAGTGTCCTGACTGAAGGAATACCAAGCTCATCATCCAAGCTCTCTGAACCACTAGAATCTCCATCCAATCCCAAATGATTGGTAGATGCATCATTACCATCCAACACTTTCTTCTTTCCTTTGTCCTTCCCTGCAACACTTATAGATCCACCTGAAGATGTGAGGCTACTCCTTAGTCTCCCAGACCAAGGGCTCACTGTAGGTGTAGTACCAGATGATGTTTCTGGTCCACTAAGACTCCATGATTCTTGTTTATCTTTCTGCACATAGCTGTCCTGATCATTATCATCATCCAAAACATCACTAGTAGGTGTATACCAACTTTCCATCTCATCAAAGATAACATCCCTGCTCACTCTGAACTCATCTGTGGGGTTATAACAACAATATCCTTTCTGCTCTAAAGAGCATCCAATAAAAACACATTTTTTTGCCTTTGGATCAAGCTTCTTCTATAGCTCATCTGGCACATAAACGTATGCAACACAGCCAAATAGCTTCAAGTGCGATACATGAAGCTTCTTGCCAGTAAAGCATTCTTCAGGAGTCATCCCATGAACTGCAGCTGTGGGAGTTCGATTCATAATGTAAACAGCAGTATGGACACCCTCAGACCAAAAATGTTTGGGCATATTCTTTTCAGCCATTAATGCCCGTGCAACTTCTGCAATATGCCTGTTTTTTCTTTCTACAACACCATTTTGTTGTGGGGTATACCTGCAAGTAAATTGCCTCTTTATCCCATGAGTCCTCAAGAAGCCACTGAACTCATTAGAGAGGTACTCTCCCCCTCCATCTGATCTCAAGCACTTTACTTTTAAACCTGTTTCTGTTTCAACAGCTGCCTTAAAAGATTTGAAGTGCTCAAACACATCACTTTTTTCCTTCATGAAGTATACCCATAACTTCCTTGAATAGTCATCAATAAATGTGACAAAGTATTTGCTGCCACCAAGAGATACATTCTGTGTAGGCCCCCAAATATCTGTATGTACTACATTAAGTATATTTCTGCTCACTTCTCTATCATGCGAGAAGAGTTGTCTCGCATGCTTACCAAACTAACATGCTTCACAGACTTTATGCAATTTCGCAACTCTAAAAGAAGGTAACCCTGTTACCAATCCTCTGGACTACATTAATTTTAGCCTTTGCACATTTACATGTCTAATACTTTTATGCTATATTTCAATATCTACAACTACTCCTTTTTCTTTAGCATACATAGTAGCACCCATTGCAAGAATTCCAACATCTAAAGTGAACATTCGGCCAACTCTACTTCCTTTTGTGACCAACCTACACTTATCATTAAAGTTTTCTACAAAACAACCTTTTGCATTGAATCGGACCTGCAATCCTTACTCTACCATTTGGCCAATAGATACTAGATTCTTTGTAATTGATGGCACATGTAATACATTTATCAGACTCTTTGTCTGGCCATCATACAAGGACAAGGGAACCTTTCCAATGTGTGAAATTGGGTGGCATGAATCATCACCTGTTTGCACATAACCTGGGTTTTGTAAGTCCTGCATCCCTCCAAACCATTCAATATGACTGGTCATATAATTAGATGCCACTTGAACCGACATATCATACATCATCATGTGTCCCTTTTCCTGTAACTGCATTCATCATATGCTACATAACAAACAAACGCTCATTTTTTTCTTCATTCTGTTGTGAAGACGATGCATAGTTTCCTTGCTGCAATTTACCACTGCGAATATCATCCTTCTTTGCATAGCAATGGACTGCAATATGGCCTGTTTTGCCACAATAATGGCAAACAATAACGTAATTGCTAGAACCTCTATTCTGCCATCCACCTCTTCCTCTAGAGCTCCCCCTGCCTCTAAAGTTTCCTCTACCTCCAGAAACCTGCATTTCACCAAACTATTGATTGAACCTGTTTTGATGGTTATCGCCAGTACGTCCCATACCACGGCCTCTTGAAGAGGATCTACCGCGTCTCCTTCCTAAACTCGAGTAAAATGCTTGGACCTGTTCACCATTTCTTTCAGACAAATCACCCTGCATATTGATCTCTTCAGTAATCATGAGAGAGACCAGCTCATCAAAATCTGGAAATGGCTTCCGTACATATACTGAAGTAACAAATGATTTCCATGCCTTCCTCATTGTTAAGGCCACTTAGAGTGGATGAAACCAAATCATCATCATCCGGCATTGCATCAATTACTGCTAAAGCATCTGCAATGCTCCTTACCTTCAACACATACTCATTGATAGATTTCCCTTTCTTCAAAGCATTCAACTCTTGCTTGAGTTGAATCTTTTGTGCCTTTGTATTTATTGAAAACATGCTCTCAAAAATTGTCCAAGCTGCATGTGAAGTTTCTGCATTCCTTATATGTCCCAACATAGTATTATCAATGACTGCAGATAACTAGTACATCACCTTTTTATCTTTCGCATTCCACTCTTTCCATGCTTTTAATTCATCTGCAAGCCGGAGGGATACCCAGCTGTAGCTCCTTTTCTTCACCTGAGACAAACTCATAAAGGCCCTTTCCAATGAGGAAGTTCGTCACATAGAACTTCCATGAAGGGTAGTTATTCTTATCGAGCTTCTCAATAATGGGATTTCCACTATTCTCTGCTATTATCACAAACAAGGATACAACACAACAAGCTAGTCTTCTGCAATCTTTCACAACACGTGCACAGCAATATGCTAAGAAACCTTTTTCACTTATTGCTCAATAATACATGTAATTTGCAACTTGTTTGCATATAAACCTTATGTTTGCTTCTTGCAAACACCTAAAAAATTACAGATTCGCAATCTGTAACGTGTGCACCCACTTTTGGTCAATACAGTCAAAATCACAGTGTACCCTAAAATTGCTGTCCGTAACCTTGCGGCTCTAAAATGGGGCTTGAAATGGCCTCAAATGCCCAAAATAACTGCGGAAAATCCCTAAAGGCCTTTATTTGCAGAATATACAGTGATCTGCTCGCACACCAAATCTCACAACAATCTGAGATTTTTGTTCGACCTTGCTTCTGGTGCCTCCACAGGCACTATCCAAGAGAGAGAGTGGAAGAATGGGAGAGCTTCTTACCCGTGGCTTGCTTGCTCGAACCTTGCTTCTTCTCCTTCACTTCAGCCTTCAAAATCAGCCCCTCTCAGTGGCGCGAATCTGATACTATGTCAAGAATTGCGTGGTGGAGGGACTTGCTTGAGCTGCGGTGCCAAACACACACTATATACACAAGAGGAAGCTCACTCAAGAACACAAGAAGAGAGATGGAGACCAAAACGTTTTCTTGCTGGTTTTTTCTTCTTCTTCCATACACTATACAATGTACACAAAGTATAGATAAGATACAACATAAAGGAAAGTGACCTACTAAATCAAACAGTGCATAACCGACTACTCTAATTGACCGACGCTATGTCTTTGCCAGTTATAGGTAGGTGTAACAAACTAAATATAATAAGTGATAAGTCAATGGCCATGTGAGTATCATAATGATCACCAACATGCTAAGTGTAGATGTGCGGACCCATCTAGCCAGGTGGTCCATCATCAATGTCCGCACACGTTGAGCTTGCCATCTCAACAAGGCAAGGGCAGACTGGCCTCCCTAATTTGCGGTTCTTCTTTGAATGCTTGTTGGAGGTCGCACCCTTCCTTGGTGTCTTGCTCCATAGAGAGATGGATTGGAGATGGGTGGGGCTGCTCTTGTTCCTTGAATCCAAGTTCCCTGAGCTCTTTGGGGGAGAGGCCGTGGTGGAGAGGCCGGCTTGTCACAAATAGCTACGTTGCTGCTCCTTGATTATGTCCGTGCGGGTTGGAAGTGCGTGCTCCTATAAACAATATCTTAAATCTTTGGTTGTCAATTCTAGCTTCCTTCTCATTCTCTCCATCGAGTCCTTGCCTTCAACTTGTGTGAGATGAAGCACAGTGCTCACAAAGGCTTGCCGCTGTGTGTTGGGGCATGCTTTAGCGGCCTCAGCTCTGGATTTTGCAAGCACCCTCTCATATTCTGATACTGCCAATTGCTCTACCAGTACTTGCACTCTTTCAAGGTTGCGTTCCTTCCATTGCTATGCCTTTTCTTCCATTTTTTCCTTACCCCTCTCCATCTCCTAAGACATCATCATTACCGCCTGTTGCTGCTCGCTCCAGATTTTCAATGTTTGGGTCTTCTCTTCATCTCGGTAGTTCAACTGCTCTTCGTCTATCCTCCTACCTTGATAAAGTACAGAGCACTATTGGTAGGATTTTGCAATCCTCTCTGATAGATCTTCAGTGGTTTGTGCATAACTTTCAAGCTCTGCCCCCGGTACAGCTTCCTTTCAGTCTGGCTATGGCCATTAGTGCCTCCACCTCCTCCCGGGTATTCTTCAGGCCATCTGGTAGGCTTCCTGTGGCTTTGTCGACAGCCTCATCCCTTATTTCTGACATAGCTTCTATTTCTCTCTCCAAAAGTCCTTGCTCTTCCATTGCCGTCCGAGTTGGAGTACCAAGGCATCCTCTTATTCTTGGCATAGTTATTTTGGTGCTTGGTCTCCTTCTTGCGGGCTTCCTTGTAGTTCTACATGCATAGCTTCAACCCGTGCCATCCATTGCTAGAGCTCAACATTTTATTGGATGAGCCACTTGTGATCTCGCTGCTCCGCTTGGGCCTCATCTTCTAGTCTTTGCCGTAGGCAATCTTCATTTTCTTGAGCCTTATTTTCTTGGACACTAAGTTGCTCCTTCAGGTGTCAAATTTCTTTCTGATGCTCAGAGGCTTGCCATGTCATCTCTAGTTGTTGCAGTGCTACGACAACCTCTCTTTCAGCCTCTAACTCCACAGTAGCGGCCTTTTTCTCTTCCTTGGTGCTCTCTAGTGGGCTAGGAGCTCTACCACATAGGTGTCATAGTCTGTGGCCAGGGGGATTGTTGGCAGTATTGTGGTGGATGCTTCCAGCTTTTGCTACTTTGGGTCCTACTTGGATTTGGTATCTGCCACGGGAAACCTTTTGGCTCTTGTCCTTGGTGCCATCTCACGTACTTTTGTGACCATGAATTGCATCATGGACATGAGCTGAGTGGTATCCATGGCAAATGCAGGCTCTTGTGTGGTGGAGGTGGTGGTGGTGGTTTGAGGTGTGAGATTCAACAGAATGGGGTGCCGTGGGGCCTTGCCCTTTCCTGTGATGATTGGATCTACTTCAGCACTGCCACTTGGTTTGTCTTCGTGCCGTGGGCGCAAGGTGGCCATTCCTCTGGAACCGTAGGCCTCCTCTATAGACTTGTGCATGGCCTCTGCCATGTCTTCATCTTCCTTCCTTTTTAGCTCTTCTGCCTCTCTCTTGGCCCTTCTCGTTCTCTCATCTTTGACCCTCTTGGACTCTCTTTGGGCCTTCCTCAACTCGGTTCATTATTCCCTTGTCATCATTTCTTTTGTCTCCTCCTTCCGCTTTGGTGGGGTTTCTATTTGTCACTGCCTTCGACTCTCCATGACCGGAATGCGTCTTCTGCTCTTCCTTATCACTTGTAGTCTTTCCGCTTGGCTGCACTTGTTCATGGTGAGGCCGCCGGGTCAAGGGTTTCCCCTAGTCCCTCTCCCCCTTCCTCTGTGTCCTTCAAGGCCTCTTGGGATGATGGCCATTAAGATCCCACCGAACCTGATGGTGGATGCTTTGGAGGAAGAGAAGTGGTTAAAGCTTGCTACTGTTCTACCAGTGGTTAAAGCTTTCACTGAGCTTTCAATAGTTTTTGCACAAAGGCGTTCCAATCGATTTGGTGTGGGGATCCTGTTGTGATGCTCTCCAACAATAGCACCCTGATATTCTGTTCATAAGGGCATTGTACCTTTGACTGGAGAATAGAGTATGGACCATCTTTGTCTGTAGCTTGATCTCAGGATTTGGAATATCCATTAAACTTACCCCATCCACTGTGCGTACAATAGCCTTGTTCATCCCTAGCATGCTGCACATGTCCCTTTTTGGGCGTTGCTTGGTCTTGCTAGTTAAGCCTAGGGCCCTCTCCACCACCTCAGGGCTCAATTCTACCTCCACTTGGTGGGCTTCTTCCCCTTTCCTAATAGTCACCATGCCACAGTTTCTGTTGGCATTGAAGCTCCTTGGAAACTCTGTGCATTTTTTGTAGTTGACCACTTGCCCAACCTTTTCTACGTACTTCTGCAGGCTGCAATGGTTCATGAGTCATTTTATGGGTGGCTCTTCCATGATGATGTCTTCCAGGTTCATGGCGTGCTTGAATGTAAACTGGATATAGCGCCTCGTTTCTACCATCAAGCCATACTTAGCTTTCTCTTCCTCCGTGAACGGAAGCTTGCTACCTTTAACTTGCCCTGCCATTTTAGGTTCCTGCCACGTATCATGGTTCACCGTTAGTATTCCTAAGACATTCTCTTGGAAAATGAACAGGGTTAGATCATGCTTTCATGGCAAGAAGAACATGCTTTAAGCAATAAGAGGAATTTTCCCTTAAGAAGTTCTATTCCTTTCCAAGATCTTATGACACTTTTCCTTGATCATCTCACCCTTCTTCTTGTTTACCCCCCCTTGAGAAGGATCCTCCTAGGATTGGACATGGGAGAGCCAAGACAATTGACCATCATAGGGTGCCATTTACTTGGGCATCAGCCAATTATAGAAATCATGGTTGTATTCTAATTGAGCATGACAAGCAAGATTATAAGGGCTAATGCATACTTGGGTAATGTAGGTCAGGACATCAGTTAGAAAGTCACCCGATTTGATGCAGCTAGCCACATGTAGCTCTTCTTTCGTAAGGATACGATTAATGTAAGGATGGGCCAAGACTTGGTCATCTAGGTGTTTGGCGCGAGTGGTGGCCAAGACCCTAAACGAGGTTGGTGCTACATAAGTTGGGTCATACTCAGTTGTCTTGATGGCGCATTGCTGCTTAGCATTAGTCATTATTTGGCAACCTCGCTTCTCCCATCAGAGACATAGGTTACCCCATTTTTGTAGGAATGAGGAGTTAGAGTCAGTGAGGTGAGTAAGTTCCTCAATCTCAATGGCTGATGCAGGTCTTTGGGGATTGCGGTATGAGGTTATTAGTCGTCTGATGAATGCGTGCTCTTTTGAGATTTCACCACTATCAATCAACTCCTTTGAGACCTTGGGGAAGGTTAGGTCATGAACTTGTATTCTTCCCAAGTGTAGGGCAAGGAACGGACCTCAGAGGCAAGGGGTTCATCAAGCAAGCTAAGGTCAAGCCTTTTGTAGTTCCTAGCAAATGTGGTGAAGGTGTTATCCAAGAGCTTGATGCAAGTCAGCATGTCATCTCCCATATTCTTAGCAAGGTCCTTGGCGACCGATAGAAATGAACGTCGCTTGTAGGAAGGCCTAAGGCCTGTTGGTGGTTGGGGTGGAATTGGGCTAGATGCTGATGGTTCTAATGGCAATGGACTTGACCATGGTGTGTCTAAGGGTAGCTCCATAGTCAAGTCCATGTGTTTACTGCTTCTTTGGGGTACTAAGGGTGGCTTCGGTGGCATAGACGATGCATTGCTTCCCTCTTGCACTGCCATTAGGGTGCCAAGTTCTCTAAACTTGGATGATTTTGGGATATCGAGCTGCTGTTTTGGTTGATATAGTGGTTGGAGTTTTTTACCACGACTATTACGAGTTTTGTGGGTTCTGTAGCTCGGGTTTCTTGGGTGTTCCTTGTCTTAGAAGGAGTGGGGCCTCCTGGGGATGGGGTGGTAGTCGATGCTCATGGTTGGATTATGCTTCTAAGATCTCTCGTCTTGGGCACCCATATCTAGGTATTGCCTTGATAGTATCCTTGGGCTTGCAATAGATCTTCGGGAATCCATCATGGCTTGATTGTGCATCTATGTCAATAGCGTCAGATCAATCGCTTAGGTTTCAAATGATAGTTGTTGACCGCCCTACTACAGGGCCGTGTTTGCTTGCTATGCATAGGCCATTTTTGGTGCCTTGGTACCCATTTAAGTGTGGGCTCTGCAGCCTTGGGAATGGCCTTAGTTGGCAATGGTTTTGTGGTCTGGGTGGGTTGTGATAACTCATGACCCCCCCTTTTGGCTTGGTCCCACGTAGCTTTATCTGTCTGCGGCATAGCAGGATTTGGTGGAGCCTTGCTGCCCTTGCTAGAAGCTGTCACGATTCGAACGCTGCCAATAGAAAGGTGAATCTATTGTTGATCGTAGTCCACGTTGCAGTGTGCTTGCTTCTTGAAAGTGCATCCTAATAGCATTTCTTGACCTGCATCCTTCGTATTTGGCAATACGTAGAAGATAACTGGTAGGCTCTCAGACTCTATAGAGACTGCAATCTTACACTTCCTTAGAAGTGCATATGGCTTGCCCCTGAATGGGCCGAGTTTAGCATTGGTGGGCTGTAACTATGGCTGACCAATGAGGGTCCAATGCGCGTAGGCGAAGACATTGAAGTCTGCCCCCTCGTCAATCAAGAAATCAAAAGCATGCATGTGTCGAGCAGTGGTTGTGATGTGTAGGTATGTTGGTGCTACTACCTCTTCATCCTCATCCTCTAGCTTGGTGACAGTGGCCACTTGGACATTGATAGGGGCTTCCAACATAGGGGGCTCATATAGTTCTAGCTTGTTGCTAGGAACACGGGAAGGGATAGGTCTAGGTTGGCTGCTTGAGCTCCTGGCCATCATACAGAGTGGCATTGTGGGCTCCGTCCTTGAGACACTTGCAATTTTTGCAGCCTGCTTGTAAGCCTCCTCCTTGTCTGAGAATGGGAGATCTACTAGGATGTGCATCCAATCTTGCTCATCCTTAGGACAAGGGATGTATTTGGTTAGGGGTCCACAAGACTTCCTCATTGGTGCATCATCCCTGAGCATGGCAGAGATGGTATCCAGGTTGATAGGGGTCATCTTCCAAGTACGCATCTTGATCCTCACCACTTTCATCCGGTTCCCTAGGAACATTAGTCCATTGCCCTAGTCTTCAATGATTCGAGTGTTCCTCATCCAGGGTTGTCCTAACAGAATGTTGTAGTCCACTCCCTTCATGACAATGAAGTTCACGGAGAATCGGACACCCGCGATCTTCACTGGCCGATTCTTTAAGTTTCAAAATGGCCTTACTTTCATCCCATTTGCTAGAGTGACACTGAATCTAGCGATTTAGACAAGCGAGTTTCCCCAAGCCTGGAGCACAGTATGGCTCAACACACTCACTCCCACCTTGGTATCTATGATTCCCTTCCATATTGCATCTCCTAGGGCTAGGATCAGCAAAACTGCATGCATCTGAATGCCTTTGTTAGAAGACAGGCATAGGCATAGGAACCCACTGTAAGCAAGGGAGTATAAGGGCAGATGAGTGTGAATAGCCCTAGGGGAAGGGGAAACCCTAACCCTAGCTGGCAAGGACTATATAAACAGCCTATGGGTCACTATCAAGGGTGAGAGAGTGTACCCAAGTTGTACTCTAAGCAACTTAGTAAGCAAGATTTCATTCTTGTACTTTGAGCTCTCTTCTCCCTCTTGTGCACACATTCCAATGCTACAACTCTGTTTTCCAACATGGTATCAGAGCCACCTTTGATCTCCTCAGCTTCCCTTAGACTCAACTATCACTAAGTGCACATGAGCCTCTATCTCCTTCATCTTATCCTTCTTTCCTCGATAGCTTCTTGCAACCTACCTCCATTGGAGGACTGGGGGAGGACAAAGGAGACCATATCTCCCTCTGATTTCTTCTAGGGATTTCTTGCCTATCTTAGGGCGAATCAGCCTGGCATGATAGACGTCAAGATTAGTCAACGGCGTGGGCAGCATTGCGTGAATATCAGAAACAGACGTAGTTTCTAACAGCGTAGAATTCGGGCTATTGTACATGCAGCAGGCGGTGCAATCCGTGCAATTATCTTGGGCCTTTGATAGCCACCCAAGTGGGCTATCCTCAGCTAAAAGGGTTCCTGGAAATTCCTCTCATAGAGAGAGATCTCTGCCAAACCCTAACTGTGTTTTTTTGGGCAGCCATAGCCAACAATCTCCAAGCTCGACATTTTGTCATGTTTTCACTTTGAGCTTCATTAACAATGATTCTAATCACTGAAGCAGAGTCTTTGAAGCCTATTCCAGATTCGAAAGCTCTTGGGCATGCTCAATGGACATCACTAAGCATCAGGAAGCTGACTTTCAAACGGGTTCCATTCAAGCACTTCACTAAGATTGACAATAGTGTTTTCTAAACACTAATCATGAATCATCAGGTTAATTGCTTGCTGGGCATTCACTAAAACCCAGTGATTTTTTTATTCCTCTTCATATATTGTTGTAAGGTTATGTGTAAAATTAACACATAGACCATCATGCACTAGAAGTGTATTGCATACCGTGAGTGACTTTGTCTCAAGTACATTGGTCAATGAAATCAAAAGCATGAGTGTCATTGTACTCTCCTCCGAATCATCAGCAACAAGCATTGAGATCATAGACAAACCTTGTCCAACACAAGATTCATCCATTAAGCCATACCACAAGGAGAAGCCTGAAGTCCAGTCTAGGTTTACTTCATTAAAACCTAAAAAGACTATTAAACCTTAGAAGAAGCTTGCATATAAGAAAGGACTACCAAAGTCATACTTTGAAATATTACACTTATATGATTTCAGCCTTTCTCTTCATTGCAACTTTGATTTCACATTGTCTAATTTGCTTCCGCATTCAGTGGAAAGTTTGTAAGGGACTAGACACTGCCCTTGTCCTAACAAGTGGTAAGACCTTCCCAATGACCACAACATATGCTGATGTCCGTCCTCAAATTCGAAAGTTTGATGGCAAAGATTTCCACCCATGGCAGGTACTTATAAAATACAAGATGATGGAAAGAGGGTATTGGCCTCTCATTCAAGGCAGTAGAGTTGTAAACTCTGCAAATATGATTTATATAGAGGATGACCAATGTGCTCAAGCAATCATAATGCTACACTTAGATGAATCCATGATTCATCATGTTGATCAACTAAACACGGCTAAAGAAAAATGGGATGAGCTTGAAAAGCTCTATGGAGCCACTGGCAAAAATACTAAAATCTTCCTTAAAATTGAATTCTTTAGCTTGGAATATCGTTTAGGAGAAGATTTGGGAAAATTCATTTCTCATATGAAGGGACTTACGGCACAACTTGCTTTTGTACAAGCTCCAATACATGAAGAAGATGCTATTGCTATTCTCCTAAAAGCTGTAAAACAGGTGTTTCCTACTCTTGTTACCACTCTCACCAACATTCCAGATCCTACTTTGGCAAGTAACATTCAATCCTGTTTGGATGAAGAAAAGAGGAACCACAAAGAAAGCAGCAACAGTCAAGCAACTTCAAATTCCCGTGAACAAGTATTGGTTCATATAGTTCTCACTAGATGTTCTTTCTGTAAGAAAAAAGGACATCTTGTAAACAACTGCTGGAAGAAGTATCCCGAGAAGGTGAAATATAACAAGTGTAAGAAGATAGGGCATATCACTAGTAAATGCCCCTACACTCCTGAAATACTCAAAGAATTTGTGGCCAACTATGCCTCCAATCCATCTGAAGATCGACTGTTTTGACCATTTTAAATCATCTACCTAAAAAAACCTTGTAAGCCTGATTTATAAAGGCATCCCAAAAAGGGGGGAATCTCTCACCCTGGCATTGAGGGGGGGTGTTAGAAGATAGGCATAGGCATAGGAACCCACTGTAAGCAAGGGAGTATAAGGGCAGATGAGTGTGAATAGCCCTAGGGGCAGGGGAAACCCTAACCCTAGATGGCAAGGGCTATATAAATAGCCTATGGGTCACTATCAAGGGTGAGAGAGTGTACCCAAGTTGTACTCTAAGAAACTTAGTAAGCATGATTTCATTCTTGTACTTTGAGCTCTCTTCTCCCTCTTGTGCACACATTCCAATGTTGCAACTCTGGTTTTGATTGGGTTTGACTACTAAAGGTGGTCCGATCAGACAACTTGGTCAGATTCCTACTGGGTCCAATTGGATTGGGATTGGACAAATGGGGTATCCGACTAGACGGGCGGTCCACTTGGAGAAGGTTGTCCAATTGGACAGAAGGTCATCCTGGTTGTGTGTTCGATTGGAATTGGTTAGTACAATATGGTGATCTAATAGTTGTGCGTGTCCAGCTAGACAAATGGGTGTCTGATCGAACAGTTGGTCCGGTCGGCCCAAAAGATACGGTTCGACTCTCACAGTCGGACGGTCCAACTTCCCAATTCTGGGAGTTGGACCAGGACACATTGACCTGATTGCAAAGTGACGGGACACACACGACGATTTTGGGTTGATTTCTTCAAGCTTGGTCCATAGCTGCCTACAAGGCTCTCCAAATCATATCTATACAAATCAAGAAAATTGTTTTGAATACCTGGACCAAAAGAATAGCTCCAAAATTGAGTGCTCCAATCTCTTCTGCTCAGCAAGTCTCTCTCTCTCTCTCTCTCTCTCTCTCTCTCTCTCTCTTTCAAGCTCTTCTCAATCTCTCAAATGCAAAATGAGGTCTCCCTCTCGTCCTTCCTGGCCTCTTAGTGCCCTACCCAAGTCTGCATTCACTTAGACTTGCTCCTCTTACCAGCATTTAACCCAAGATTTTGTTCTGTGCCCTTCTTTTTCCTGTTCCTGCTTGTTGTATAATAGTAGAATCCCTGCTGTGCGCTCACATGTTTTGCTCCTATCCTACCTAAATGCAAGAAAAAATCATAAAGAAAATACCTTCACTACTCCAACCTAGTTTTCCAAATCCAAAAAACCAAAAACTACTCGCTAAGAAGATCGAATACCTCTTCAAACTCCCTCGGTTCCTACCTATCCACCTCAAGCACCGGCTCGGGAAAAACCCTACTTTAATGCTAGATTTGAAGCATGTAAGTGCTCAAGGCTTGAATCCATTGGTCCTAGCAATGAAACCAGAATGTGGAGGCAATTAGGTGCCAAGACCCATGGACCCTTTATTGCTTCAAGCGTTCCAAGCCGACACGCTATCCATCCCTATGGGTGTAATGAGCTTACCTCCATGCCGATCGAGTTACCTCCTCTCCAGAGCACTCCGGTAGCTCCATGTTTCAAGTGCAAGCTTCAAGCAAGCTCCATTGCCACGAGCAAGAGAAGAGAAGAGAAGAGAAGAGAAGAGAAGAGAAGATGGAGAGCTTCTCCTCCATAGTCTCTCACCCTCACACACTCACTCCCTCACACTCTCACACTCCCTTTCTCAAGCACAAGCTCAAACAAGCAAGAAGAAGAAGAAGAGAGCTACTTTTGGCCACACACAAGAATGAGCTTCTCATTCACTTTTTGAACTTTATATACATGCCCTCTTTTCCTTGGGTGGTCATTCCCTTTTTACATGGCCGGCGCCCCTTTTTTCCATTGTCCTCCTATCTTCCTAGCTTCCTTCCTACTACTCGTCTACCTTTACAAAGTGCTTGGGTGAGAGCCCAGGCACTCTTAAAATAAATCGGGGTGTGCCTTATGCTCTTTTACAAAAGTATTGACTTTTCCTTTTTTTTGTGCACCTTTCTTCTCGATTCAGGACTTTTCTGCACTTCTTGTGTCTCCATATTTCTCCTTGCATGCCTTCGTGTCTCGTTTCACTTTTTCCTTGACCTTATCTTTAGCTTTAGATTTTCTCGATTTTCCACCTTGTTCATTTGAGCGGGTTAACAAGTATCAAGCAGGTGTAATGATCCTTATAGCTTCATTAAATAGTTTGAGTAGGTGTGTGAGGAAAATACCCTCATGGACCCCGCTTAGCGTGCATAAGCTTTTGGACTCTGTCACCTAGGAGATAAAGGACGAACTTGGTTTAGTAGCCTAAACAACACTAAAAAGTGCAACAACTGCAATAGCCCCCAAAAGGATGTTTTCATAAAGATATTTTCTAAAGCCAGATACTCAAACAACCTCATTGTTAGGTTGATGAATGTCAAGCAAAAGGACAAGGAGGAAATTCAAGACTATGGCACTCATGTCAAAAGTCTCTACAAGAGGATTTAAGCGAACGAGGCAACCTAATGAGAGAGCGGTCTCCACCATGTTTATCAATGGAATCCAAAATGAAGAGCTCTATAAAGCCTTAGCTAGTAACTCAAACCTACAAAGGGATGTGCTAGCTAGGGTCTTTGAAGAAGCAATACACTAGATGACTTGCTGAGAGAGAAAAGCTCAAGGGCCACATTGCAAGAGAACGCCACCTCTAGGAACACCAAGAGAACCACAATCCTTAGTGATTGATCAAGCCATAGCACGTAAGATAAGGAAAAAACCATCAACCAAAACCAAGAGAACGCTAACTTGAAGTTAGAGTTAGCTAAGCTACAAGAGATGTTGAGAAGGCCAGTGCGACCCCATGTGCAGTGTGTGCACTATGGTGGGAACCATCTTCCAGTTGAATGTCCTAACCCTAGATCATGTCCTTGTGCTAACTACAGTAGATTTGGACATGATGTGATGCACTAACAATTTCCAAGAAGGTTCCTATCCATAACCCTATACTTAGCCCTACTATCTAGGGAATAGGTAGCCCAACTTTGAAAGAGGAGCTCCCTTAGCTCTACCATCTCCCTATTACTTGAAGCCACGAATGCCCTTAGGATTGACATCCCCCATAGAAATCCTTAGCCCACTTGGACCCATAGTGACCCATCCATCGAGTGATGCTCTAATACACTTTGTAGAGGAGCCATTGGAGGAAAAAATGTATCTGAATTCCTATGTCTCCTATGATGAGGAGGGTAGTTCTATATTAATGTACTTTAGACCAATGTTAGTTATGCATTTAGACAGGGGAAGAGGTAGAGATCTAGGAGGGGGGCCAAAACAAGAACCAATAGCATGTTAGAATTGTGGAGATCTAGGGCACATTTCATCTTGTTGCCCTGAAAAGGAGCAAGCAAACAAGGAAAGACCAACTTGAGATGTCTAGAGTGTGGAGCTACACATTTGTACACTGATTTCCCTAGACAAAAACCCTCCATTAGTATGGCAATTTTATCATCAATGTGACTTGGAACTATTAGTGTCAAAATACTTGATAATGAAGCCACACCAATCTAACTAAATATCATGACCTGAGCTCAAATGAGGCAGGCCAATATCTCATTACTTGGACCTAGCAACTTAGATACAACATTTGAGGGAAAGAAGAGCCAGAGAAGTAGAAGAAAGAGGGTGGATGCTAAGATAACACTCAAAATTGATAGTGTCACCACAGTGACCAAAGGGAAACAGGTTCCAAGCACACCAAGGCAGAAACATCTGACCCTAAGATAGTGGAAAAGAAAAGTACCAATGTTGAGGAATACCGTGACCCAAAACACCATTAAAAGTTGTGGACAAAGTCAAAGAGTGGGTGAAAGAAGCTCAAGCGCATTTGTACGATGTAGAGCCTATCTTGTAGGATGAGATTAATGAGCTCTCTAGCACGGGTTCACTAGTCTCCCCTACACACTTTAGATCAAGAGGCACATAAACACCCCATGTAGCACCACACAAGCAGAAACTCAATGCCATGGATAGAGGAACTGCCCAAGAGCATTGACAAAAATGCCTTGAGTTAGAGGAAAAGGAAAAGGTTGGCAATTTTCTCACTACAGTGATATCAACTTTTGTAACATTATCATTAGGAGAATTTCTTAGCAAACCCCATGCTATGGCAAGTATTGAAGGTGTGGATAGAAAGACCTAACGAACATGGAGCAACCAACTTGCCTGACCTTGATGCAGAGACACATATACCAAGCTTAACCTTGAGTCCATTCTCTAAATCTCTAGAAGTCAATGCCTTTTGGGAGGTCATGAAAATGCAAGAATTCTTACCTATTGTTGCATTAGGTGATGCCACACAGAAAGGGATGTTGGACACAAGAGCATGAGTTAGTGTCTTTAGCCATGTAGTTTTGCAAGCTTTGGAAAATCGACCAATGAAAACTACACAATTTAATGTTACAATAGAGAATGAAAGTTGGATCATTTGGAGTGCTAAAAGATTGGCCTCTAAAGATAGCAAGAATCCAATTTTTGGCTAACTTCATAGTCATGAAGGGAGTAGACTACAATTTTCTATTAGGCAAGCCATGGATGAGAAATTCTCAAGTGATAGAAGGTTGGGGTAATGGCTAGATATTCTTGGGAAATAGAATGAAAGATGTATGAGTAGAGATGGACACTTGAAGAACCTCATCAATTGACCTTGATGCTATCTTTGCAATACGAAAGGGTGACTCACAAGGAAAGTGTGAACATAGACCCTTAACTAAATATAGTCCTTGCCTCGAGGATGAGCGTGATTGGATGCATGTATTGGCAACCATTGACTTGCCATTCCCAAACAATGAGGATGACTATAGGCAATGACTATAGGAAAGTTCCAAAAGCAGCTAGTAAACCCAACAGAGTTATAGCTTTTGAGTTACCCAAGAATGATGCCACATCATTAGTTTCTCTTGGCGTGATGGCCAAGAGTTCCACTAGCCGACCAACACCTATCACCATGTATCGACTAATAAACTTGAACTCCATAGAATTCTTGAGTACTTAACGAGAGAGCTAGCTAATAATCCAACTGCAAATTTTAAACCTCTTAAGGATCTCATAGAGAATCCGGAGTGGCAATGGACTAAGGTGCATGACCTAAATTTGTTCTATAACTAGGGCCTCATTGGGGATGAGAAAAGTCCTATGAACGAGAACCATGGGAATGATGAATAGTTTGAGTATGGGGATTTGGATGATGAGTATAAAGATTGCTGTTCCAATGGTGATTAAAGTGAGGAAAAAGTGAGACCATAGAGTACGACATAGAGGGAAGAGTGATTGAGTAGATAAGAGTGGACTCTAAACCTTGAGAGGTTAGTGCTTTTAAAGTGGAAAGACGAGTCATCAAGGTAAATTGTGATTGCACCTAGCTGGAACACTTGAATGTAGTAGATTGTGAGCGAGATGGATTACCATTTCTTAGAGTGGAATCAATCTTGGAGCTATGGCCACTAGGGGAAACTCCTTCTTCTAGTGAAGGTTGTGAGTTAGTTGAGTCAAAAGTTAGCTTTGAGAGTGATCTGGAATTCCCACAGCCAAGAGGCTCAAGGAAGAGAAAAGGAAATAGTCCAAGTCTTCAAAAGTTGAATGACAAAAGAAACCACATGACTTACCCAAACACTTCACTAAGTATAAGAAGGGTGACCACATAGTAGTGTTAGTAGGAGCCCAATGAGTAAGACAAGTTAGTGAACCCATTGAAGGACCTGCTAAGGTTAAAAAAGTCAACTTAGCAAGGAAAGGAGAAACAAGCCTTGGCCTGTGTACATAGCCGATGACTTAATTGAGCAAGAGCACGCAAATCTCATTAGTCTCTTATGAGAGTATGTAGATACATTCACTTGGTCCTTAGAAGAGGTGAAAGGAATTTGATCCAAGTATTGTGACAACTTACAACATTCCTATGAACCCCAATGCAACACCACTCAAAAAAAGACCATACACAATGAATCCAAAGCATGCTCTTGCTGTGAGGGAGAAAATAGACAAGCTGTTGAATGCTAGATTCATTTATGAGATTGAGCACATGGATTGGGTATCACTAATAGTAATTGTCTTGAATAAGAATGAAAAGATTCGAGTGTGCATGAATTGAAAAAAGGTCAACGTAGTTACAAAGATAGACAATTATCAATTACCATATACTAAGCATATGCTTGAGAGAGTGGCATGAAAGAAAGCCTACAATTTCCTAATGACTTCTTTGGCTATAACCAAGTGCAAGTGCATCTAGATGATAGGCATAAAATATAATTCCAACAAAATGGGGTGTGTTTGCCTACATAGTCATTCCATTTGTGTTGACAAATGCACCTACTACCTTTCAACGTCTCATGTGTGCTATTTTCAAGGATATGCTCAGAAAGTGGATGGAGTATTCATTGATGATTTGTGTGTTTATTCTAGTTGGGAGGAGCACCTAGACAAACTTCACATAGTCTTTGAATTATGTAAACAATACGGTTTTTCACTGAATCCCTTAAAATGCTAGTTTTGGGTAAAGCATGGATGTATCCTAGCACATGTGGTCTCAAAAAATGACATTACTATCAACTTTTCCAAATTTAGAGTGATTGTCAATCTACCACCACCAACCAACTACAAGGGAGTTTAGTGCTTCCTTAGCCACACGAGTTACTTCAATGGTTTGTGTTGAATTATGCACTCATTGCATGACTCCTTTACAATTTGTTGATTGTATTTGAGTGGACTCATGAGTGCTGCTTACAAAGAGTTGAAAAAGACTTTAACAACACCTATTCTACGATTCCCAATTTGGTCCATTACCTTCCGAGTGCACATAATTGATGCATCAAAGTTTTATTGAGAATCTGCCAATCGCACCTTGTGTATGCCCCTTTGTATAGAACAGCTAGGCTAGGTAGATCTAGTTTATTCTAGGAAGAGAGATAGATCCCATAGGCACAATGGATATAAAGTGCTACCAAGCTACTCTATAAAATGATGTACTTGACTATCACTTTCACACAATATGATAATGCAATAGTACTTGTTTCTTTCTATCAAGTATCTATGTCATTGTCTCCTTACACGAGAATGTCTTTATGAGTCCAAGCTTCCATCTTGGAACCTAATTCACTTGTGTAATAGTTGGTCTTCAGTCCTTGGTCAATGTCATCATGAGTTTAGTCCATGCCTACAAGCCGCCATAGCCATGCTCTAGATCTGCATCTTTGACATTGTATCAGAGCTCACTTGAGCATGGCTTAGCATGTCTCAGGTCTCCTCTCTACTCCTTCAGCTCCTCTTCATCCCTGGATAGCTCAGGATCAGTGTATGACTTCATTTTTCAACTTCATCCTTAGTCAAAGCTTATGGTAGCCATAGCCAGTCCGCACCTTGCCTCCTTTGAGCCCTTGGATCTCTTCATAGAGGCCATTTCAGCTCACAACATCTTCTGAGGATCTCTTCATCACTTCAGGGGGGCGCAACTCCTTGGTACATCACAGTTGAACATTGTTGATCATTCAAGCTAGCATTTCAGAAATCGGACGTCACTGCCTATTTTTGTGCTTGTTCTGTTTATACAGCTAGATCTTCCTCTATGTGACACAGTACTCTCTGTGATCTTAGGGATTTTGAAGCCCACCTCGTAAGCCTTCTACTCACCATAGATCTTCCACAATGATCGCTTGTACATGTTGCTATAAACAAAAGATCAGTCACCTGTTTGTCAGAAGGCCCAGTCCTCCATAGCCACAAGCACCAAAAGCTCATAATTGTTATCATTTATTTATTCCTCTTAGTCCACGAAACTTACTATCACTGTGATTTGTTATCACACTAAAAACTCAGCAAGATTCCTCACTCAAATCAGCAAGAAAGGGAAGTTGTGAAGATTTTTTGAAGATCAAGTTAAACTCAAGCAACAAACATTAAACTTCAAACTAGTTTCTTTTGATACTATGCTACCATTGCTTGTGTCCTTTGACACATGCAAAGATCAAAATTGTTGGTTATTCTTAGGTTGTGGTGGGTACTAATTTCTGGTCATGCCAATGACAAGCAATAAGATTTCTATGTGGATACACTTCATGAAGAGTAGCATGACTCATGTTGCTTATCAACACTATATGGAAGACTTGTTTATACTACATGCAGGGATGGATGGATTTCCTTGTTCTAAAGAGCTATCAATGAATCTATTAGAAGATTTTGAAGACACTCCAGCTACTTTGGTCATCACGCAAAACTCAAAGATGATGATGTCTTTGCTTAAGGGGGATATAGACATGAACATGAAGATCATTACAAGCAAAGTTCATAATAAAGAAGAAGACCAAAAAGACCATGTAGAAGAGAAGAAGATCAGTCATGAAGACCAAAAGTCCACATCATTCAAAGATGAAGAAGAAGAACCAAAGATGAAAGATAAGAAGATTTTCCATGCTGACAAAGAGAATGCTTATGCTGAAAAATACCACAAGGGCCTATCGGTCCTTGTCTCTCATTTTCTATTTTAAAAAGCATTGTAACTGCCTTAATGTTCCTTTCATAAGCTTTGTAAACTCCTCATGTAGCCATGCACTAAATCCTTTGTACACTTTGTGAGGCCCCTATTACAGCCTCTGGATGACCATCATGTTTGTGGTACCCACACTTAGCCTTTTCTATGATAGTCCCCGGTGTTTTGCCATGTTTATGGTTTACCCACACTTTGCGGGTGTTTCTTTCACTAAAGCCTCTACACACTTTGTACTTTTTGGTTGTGATTGAGGAGGGCTGTTGAGAATCTACCAATCACACCCTATGTATGCCCCTTTTTATGGAACAACTAGGCTAGGAAGATGCAGTTTATTCTAGGAAGAGAGACATATCCCATAGGCATAGTGGATATAAAGTGCTAACAAGCTACTCTATAAAAGGATGTACTTGACTATCACTTTCACACAATATGATAATGCAATAGTACTTGTCTCTTTTTGTCAAGTATCTGTGTCATTGTCTCCTTACACAAGAATGTCTTTATGAGTCCAAGATTCCATCTTGGAACCTAATTCACTTATGTAATAGTTGGTCTTCAGTCCTTGGTTAATGTCATCATGAGTTCAGTCTATGCCTACAAGCTGCCATAGTCATGCTCTAGATCTGCATCTTTGACAAGTTTGCCATGGGAGCTGTTTTGTGCCAACTTGGATAACATAACTTGGATTATCTAATGAGTTTTGCAAGTCGAAAACTCATTGATATGTAAATAGCTACTCCACAATAGAAAGTGAAGGGCTGGCTATGGTATTTGCTATTAAGAAATTTCCACATTACCTTCTAGCTATACCCTTTACTTTCTTTATTGATAATCAAGCATTACTTTATCTTGTGAACAAACCCTGCACAACCAGATGCATTGCTTGATGGTTACTTCTGCTATTAGAAATTGATTTCTCTATGGTAGTACACAAGGGAAAATAACACTACGTGGTAGACCATATGTCTTACATAACCATAGGAGAAGCAATTGGGCAAGGCGTTATAGATGACCTACCCCTACCCTATGCACATATGTTTAGAATGTCCAATGAAAGATATTTTTAAAGAGTAGAACTTACACCTTATTAGGTGGATGACATAATCCACATCCTAGAACATAGATTACCTAAGTGTCCAACTGAGAAGGCTAGGCTAAAACATCTCATTCTAAATATTTAACCATATCAATTGATTGCTAGCCAACTCTACCAATTAAGATAGGATGAACTATTGAGGAGATGAATCCGCAAGGCTTGTAGAAGCTCATGGTGCAATTGCCGGAAGACATTTCAATGGGAACACTACAGCATGTAAGGTACTCTAGTCTCAATTGTGATGGCTTACACTATTCCATGATGCAACTAAGTCCGTGAAGCACTGTGATGAGGCCAATGAACTAAAGTTCCTATTCGTAAGGATAAGATGGAGTTGATCCCAATGATAGCACACCGACCATTTGAAAAATAGGGGATTGATTTCATTGGTCCAATCAGCTTTGTAGCACAATACTCATAAGCAAGGTATATAATCATAGCCACAGACTATCTCACCAAGTAGGCTGAAGCTCGAGAAACTTGAAAAAATAACATTAGGACCACTCCTAAATTTCTTTGGGATCAATGAAGTGATTTTCCACCTTCTTGATAATCCATAAAAAATCCTCACTGTATTACACTTGAGCCAACAGTCAAGTTGAAGCAACAAATAAAATCTTAGTGACTATCCTAACCAAGGTGGTCTCTGCCTCATGTAGTGACTGGGACAATATGCTAATGGTAGCATTATGGGCTTACAAGACAACCTACAACATGGTCGTAGGATAGACACCATTCAAGTTGACTTATGGAACTGAAGCAATCTTACCAGTTGAGTTCTTTGTTCCAATGATCAAGAAAGTGGAAAGCAAGTGGACAATCACTTCATTAATGAAAAGAGTGCCTTGGTCACTAACTAGTTCGATGGAGCAACAAAATCATGAGATCACTTGCTCTTGAAGAAACTTAGATGTAGTTCTAGTATCATTATTTCTTGTGGCTTGAGATTTGGCCCATTTTCTAATGTAGTCCGTTGCCACAATGATGTATTTGGCTTGGGAGTACTGTACCGGGGGGACTGATTGACCCAATGAAGTCAATGTCCTATTTTTTGAGTGGTTGGTGTGCTATGACTAGGGTCAAATCCCTTGTCTTTACAAAAAGGAATCTTAGTCCTTCAACTCTTGTCACAATGCTTTATGAATTTAGTAGCATCGTGGAATAGGGTGGGCCACCATAATTGAGATTGTATTACCTTGTCGGCCGTAGTATCTTTGCTGAAGTGTCCCCTCTAGAAATTCCAACATGCACCTCAATTAGCACATCATGCATTTCATGCTCACATACGCATCTCCACAACAGGCCATCTTATCCTGACCTATAGATTTGGCTGGTGATCAATTGATAGGGTTGAATCTTAAGGATAAGGCACCTAGTAGTCCGTGCTCTAGGATGTGGACTATGTCTCATCAACCCATAAGGGGACAAGTCAGCTCTAAATAAATCATTTTCACTAGACATGCTAAAAAGGTGTGCATTGGGTAGGTAATCTATAATGCCCTGTTCACTAGCGACCTCTCTTGTGGGTATGCAAGACATGTGATTTGCCATGTAATGTTGCTTGCCTTTGCATACAACCATAGAAAAGTCAAACTCTAAAAACAGAAGTAACCATTGAGCTATGTGTCCAATAGCCCAAGGTTTGTTGACAACATAAAGCAAGGCTTGATGGTCAACAAAGAGGGTAAATGGCATAGCCAAAAGATAATGCCAAAATTTCTTTACAATAAATACAATGGCCAAACCCTACCTCTCCATTGTGGAGTAGTTTATCTCCCTATCTATGAGTTGTTTGCTAGCAAATCTCACTGGATAATCAAGGTTATGTTTGCCAGGCTAGCATAAAATAGCTCAAATGGTAAACTTTGATGCATTAATATGCACATGGAATGTTATGTTCCAGTCTAGGGCTCATAAAATTGGTATGATAGTGAGAGCCTTTTTCAATTGCAATCAACAACTTGTAGAGTAGTCTAGCAATCAATGCATAGTTCAAGGGACAAATTGTCAATAGTACCCTATGAGTCCTAGGAAGCATTGAACTCCCTTATAGTTGGTTGGTGGTGGCAAGTCGAGATCTTAAAGGGTCAATGGTGGCAATGCCATTCTTGGACACCGCATGCCCTAAGATACATCCGTGTTTCACCTAGAATTGGAACTTTAGGGGATTCAAAGGGAGACTATAGAGCCTACATCATTCAAAGATTGTGCAAAGCTTATCCAGATGTTCTTTCTAGCTAAAATGCATGCATAGATCGTCAACAAATACTTCTAGCTGTCACCTAATCATGTCTTTGAAGATGGCATACATTAAACGCTAAAAGGTAGCAAGTGTGTTCATTAGCCCAAATGGCATGACTATGTACACAAACACACCCCACTCCATGGCTAATGTTGTCTTATGCCTATCTTCAGGGTGTACTTGAACTTGGTTGTAACCTGAGAAGCCATCTAGGGAACAATGCCTGTTTTCCTACTACTCTCTCAAGCATGTGCTTTGTGTAAGGAAATGGATAATTATCACTCTTGGTCACAGCATTGACTTTCTTATAGTTAATGCACACTTTTCGTTCTTCTTCTTCAAGATGATCACAATGTGTGACACCAAGTTCGTGTACTCAATCTCATAGATGAATCGTGTCTTCAATAGATTATTGATCTCTTCCTTCATGGCATGAGCATGCTATGGATTTATCGGGTAAGGGCATTGTTTTACTAGCATTGCATCAGGACTCATTGGGATCTTATGTATTACAACCCTTGGATCAAATCCTTTGAGTTCGTTGTCTAAGGACCAAGTGAACACGTCTATGTACTCTTGCAAGAGAGTAATAAGAGTAGCCTCTTCTTGCTTGGTCAGGTCATCACCTATAGGCATAGGTCGAGGCTTCTCTCCTTCCCTTAGTAAGTTGACTTCCTTGACTTTGGCAAGTCCTTCGATTAGTTCACTTGTCTATCCTTGTCTCTTTGCACCTAAAAAGATTACTATCACGTCCCTTTTCTTGAATTTAGTTAAGCGCTTTGGTAGGTCTTGGGGTTTCTTTTACTGTTTGGCTTCCAATCCTTTTGGTTGTCCTCTCTTTTTCTCCTTTAACTGTTTGCGCCTTAGGTGGACTGACAAGTCCACTTTGGTGCATTTAGTTTTAGGTAGTTGGGGTATCTCTGGATTGCTCTAAGAGCTTATCTCCAATTTTGAGTTGAACTCACAAGCCTTGGTAGAGGATGGAGTTTCCCTTGGTGGTCGTATTTCTAAGGTTGACTTTTTCCTAAAGAAAGGCGTGACAATTGGCTGGACTAGCCCTACTTGCTCATAGTCTATCACATCTAAGTGATTCAACCAAGTGTGGTTGCATTCAATTTTGATGAATCCTCTTTTAATTATTAATGCATTGGCTCTCTAGGACTTGAGTCTACTTTTATTTGTTTGGTCACTTGGCCATCGGCATTGTACTTTATCTTCTTGACCTCTTCTTCACCGATTTCATTCCAGAAATAGCAACTTTCATACTCCTCATCTAAATTGCTACCTTCTGTCTCTATTCTTGGCTCTCTTTTCATCTATGATTAGTGCCCAATTGTACATAAGGTTTAGGTTGTGCACTTTATTCCATCACCATTTTGGTTCATCCATGAGATCTTGGAGTGGCTTGAGATTAACAACTGGGTGACCAGCTAACTCCCTTGTTAGATACTCAAGAATCCCCTGGAGCTCAAATATGTTAAACGGGATATGGAAAGGGGTAGGTATTTGTTGTCTGCTACAATTTTTAGTCATCATACAAAGTGGCATTGATGGTAGGGTCTTATCCTTCAAAATCTGAGGTCCTTTATGGGATGCACCAGCTATTCTTGTAGCTTGCTTATAATCTTCTTCCTCATTTGAAAATGGCAGGTTGATGGTGGCTAGCACGTGCATCCAATCTCACTCATCTTTGGAGAAGGGAATGTAATTCGTCAATGGTCCACATGAATTCCTAGCTTAGGTGTCTCCTTTCAAGATAGAGAACATGGTATCTAAGTCGACCGCTGTGGTCTTCTAGGTATCCATCTCAACTCTCACTGCCTCCAATCTATTACCTAGAAATATGAGGTCATTACCCTAGTCTTCAATTACTCATGCATTCCTCATTCATGGTCGACCTAGCAAGATGTCGTAGTCTACTCCCTTCATAATGATGAAGTTCACCGAGAATTGGACAACTACTCTCTTCAAGGGCCATCCTTTCAACACCCTAAATGGCTTAACTTTCATGCCATTACCCAACGTGATGTTAAACCTTGTGGCCTCCACTTGGCGGGTTACCCCAAGCTTGTAGAACTACATGGCTAAGCACATTGACTCTGGCTCTTGTGTCTACAATCCCCTTTCTCGTGACATTTCCTAGTGTTGCCCTACTAGTAGGACTGCGTGCATCTATGTGTCTTCCTAGAAAGTATTCACATATAATGACTTAGGCATTGAGTTCAATGTGAGGCTGGGTATTTATGTGGCTGCATCATGGTCATGCAAGTCGGCTACTCCTGGCACACTAGATCCGTCTACCCACTGCTTCAATTCTTGCCGAGTTTGCAAACTCGACAAGAAGCATAAAGAATTGATTTCTTAGCCGTGAATGCATTGTAGGCAATGGGACAAGAACTGAAGTGGTTTAAAGGTCAAAATGTTTTGGCCTTCATCTGATTGTATGAAGAAAAGATGTTGTTTCATGGGGTATTATAGTATACATGGAGTTGGTATTTCTCCCATTTGGCCATGCATGCTTTGCATGATTGGATTGATGAGTTACATAGAAGAGATGCTGATTGGGCACCTTTTAAGAAAGCTTTGAAAGAAGAGTTTTTCTTGGAAGATGCAAGATTGGTAGCTAAAAAGACATTTATAGATTGGATTGAAAAGCCCAATAAAGGGTTGGATACTACAACTTTGCTCCGTGAATTTGAAAGTTGGTATGCACAGTTGGATGCCGATGAGCAGCAATCATTGGACAGTCAAAAAATTGATTTGTTTCTAAAGGCTGCAGATCCTTTCTTGTAGGAGAAGCTAATTAATCATTTAGAAGATGCCTCTTTTGAAATAGAGCTGAAATCAAGGGCTAATGTAATTGAAGCAGTGCATATGTTGGTAAAGAGAGAGTGGATGAAATTAACTTGGGGTACATACACCACACCTGCCAGTGCTTAGAAGGGGACCGAAATTGCAGCCAAGGCACCTGTAGCTATGTGGAACAACTGGCTATACCTGTTGGTCCCGGCTCTTAAAGGTGATGCTGTGGATGAATTAATCAAAGGCATGCATGATTTGAGGCTAAATTTGATAGAAATCTATGCAAAGGTTGAAAAATTGGATGCTAAGGTAGAAGAGAAGGCTTAGACAATAGCCTAAAGACCATATAAAGAAGAATATAACAAAAAATGCTTTTGGTGTGACAGTTTACAGCATGAAAAACGAGATTGTATAGCTTACCGTGAAGTGGAAGCAAAAAGGTTAGTCTTTTGGAAAATTGGTAAAATACATATAATAGAAACTGGTCTTCCAATAGAGCCAAATTTTGAAAATGGTGGCTTGCAGAAGAGGTTGGAAGATATAGCTCCAAGGACATCATTTGTTGCCATAGATGCAGCCACATATGGATTGAGAATCGAAAGGATTGATGAAGCTAAAAAAGGAGGCATGGTTGAAGAAAAATCTTGCATTTGGATGCAAGCATTAGATTGCATGGAAAAAGGCAAAACAACAAAGTCTGAATTGATTGATGCAAATACGAGGAAAAATAGGATGGAGTGCACCAATGGATTCATTTTCAACCTATGCTTATTTGGCTGAGGTTCATAATCAAGAAGCTCTTATGGAAGAAAAGAGAAGAAGAGATGAGGACACTGCTGGTCCTTCCTCTTCAGGCCCATCTAAATGCATAACACGAAGTAAAATGGAGTAGCAGAAAGAGGATGAAAAAGCCATACCTGAGCATGTTATGGAGGATGCATCTCAAGAGAAAAAACAAGGAGGAAAGAAAAGGGGCAAGTAGCTCAGCTACAGGTTACAATTGGATCTTGAGACTGCCACAAACCTTAAAAAAGTCTTGGAAGATCGTATACTTGGCAATAGAGTGGAATTCATACTTGGAAAAGTTCTTGGAATCGCGAAGTATGAATTTTATGATGTAATAATTGATATACTGAAATGAAAAAGATAGTTTGATGGTGAATTTTTGCAAGCATTGATGCAGGTTAACAAAGATATAGAGAAACATCTTTAAAGGGAATATGATTATGCATGTAATGCTATTTTGGAGCAAGCTGATGTTGAAAATGGGCTAAATGGGAGTGTAGACAGCAAGCTTGTGGCTGAAAATAGTATTATGGGCAGCATCAAGCATAGAGAGAAGGCTATGTATAATGGGGATGTCCATCGACAAGCACATGAAGAAGAAGATGCTCATTTTATTCCAAGCAGTCATTATTCATGAACGCATTGGGCTCGTGCTACAACAGAGACAATTGTTGCATAGCTCTCTTGGATCATGGTTCTGAAATCAATGTTATGGCATGCAACTTGTATGAGAATGGGGGTTGGCCGATTGATGTAGATCCGGGATGGCGCATGTGAGCAACAAACAATTCATCAGGGGATCTTTATGTAACTTTTTCGAGTGTATCCATGACTATTGGAGATATTAGGGATGAATATCATTTTTTTGTGCAGGATTCATGTAGTTATCCAGTGATTTTGGGACAGCCCTATATTTCAAAATCAAGGTTGGAAACAAAAGCCTTGGATGATGGTTCTTCATATGCTTGGGTTCGGAGCAAAGACAATACAGAGGCGCTACAGTTTCTCATTGTTTGTGTGAATCATCCCTGTAATTGGGGACAAGCTGTGGGATAATCCTATGCCACCTAATGCACAAGAGTTTAAGGGTTTTTAGATAGCACTGCTATAAGTGGAGGCTATGGCAGTGCCTCTAGGAAGATAATTATGCCTCCAAGAAAGGGGGAAATTGTGTTTGTGTTTGGATTGCAGGAATGGAAAGCATGTAGTCTTTGTAGTTTTAAGAGTGTTTCAGCCATGTGCAGGGCTGAAAAGAAATATGTAGGATGGGATGAAAAAGAGCTGAAGACATATGGTTTGATGGCTGCAAATGAAGGTATTTCAGGGCTATTTTCAGAGCTAGTTGATGTTGATACAGTGGCTGAAATTTCTATAGCAATTAATGTTGAAAACAGGGTAGAAAAAGAGGTTCTTTATGTTGACACTTTAGAGATGTATGAAGTCATTCAAGAGTTCCCTGAGCGTGAACATGAGAATATGGAAGAAGAAGAGGTAGAAGATGTAGACACTGACATGGCAGAGGATACTTCTTCTAACACTGCAGATTCGTAAGACTTTGGCACATGCCAAAGGATGTGCAAGTTAGGAGGGGGTGGATGTTGTGCCGCTACGTGCACACAATGTGAAAAACTCTAGAGTGCGGCTTTCTTATTAATCTAGAGAGCCAATGCCATTAATGTTAGTGTCCGTAGTGTGGATGGTCCTAAAAAATTAGATTTTTGGACAAGCTTAGCCAATTTTTGATATTTTAGATATTATATCTTGTAAAAATCCAAAAAACTATAGACAACTTCTAGTATAGGATGACATGTAAAAGAAAGTATGTAGTTTTCAGCCATTTTGAGAGGATTTCATGTAAAAAGAAGGATTGGCAAAATCACATGACGCGCGATCACAGTTTTCAGGCAATGAATAGCACTCTGGAACTACGAGATGAAGAAGGAGTGGTCTAGTGGAATTTTGGGCAGGTGCCCTGGTTTTTTACCCCCCTTTTGGAGCCGATGGAAGCATCAGATTGGCGTTTTTGTCTTGTACATAAATCTCTTGTAGACAAAAACGTACATGGGAAGGAGAAGCAACCATAATATATATTAGAAATGTGACTAGAGTAGATGATACATGATTAGATTCTATGTAACCATGCTTTCCATAATAGGAGTAAAGGACAAAGATCAAGATTACCTTAAGAAAAAAGTATCACAATCAACAAAAACGAACTTGGAACATCAATAGGAGGAAAAATGAAAATGCTTTGCACACAAAACAAGAATGATTTATAAAGAGATATTTCACATATAAATAGACAATCCTCTGAGGGGAATTAAAATGAAGTGATCAACAAGCTTTATGAAACAAAATCGAGATTACCTTGAGAAAAAAATTATCACAACTAGCAAAAATGAACTTGGAGCATTAAAATTAAGAAAAATAGAATTTCTTTGCACACAAAATAAGCATGATTTATAATGAGATCCATCACCTACAAATAGGTAACCCTCTCAGTGAATACCAAGCTTTATGGATGTATTCGTCATAGCAAAAGGCAAACAATAAACTGTATACTTTTCATAATAGGAGAAGAGGAACAAGATCTAGATTACCTTGAAAAAAAATTGGCTCAACAAAAATGAAGTTGGAGCATCAAATCAGGAAAAATGAAATTACTTTGCATACTAAATAAGCATAGTTTATAAAGAGATCCCTAACCTATAAATAGATGGCCCCCTCAATGAATCAAAAAAGCATGATCAATAATTCCACTTTTAGATCCTCGTCCAATCATGTCCACAAATGGATAATTGGTCCATGATTAATAATGTCTACTTTTACTAGAGTTTTCATTATGCTCAAAAAGAAAAATACCAAATATGTGGTCCCTTCACATCATGTATCCAAAATGAATGTCCACCTCCACTTCTTCATATGCCCTTTAAATCTTTCATTCAGTAATGCATGGTCCCCATCTCATTGAACAATAGCCAACATAAAACTCTCAAGTCTTTGATTTGCATTTTATGCATCATGGAAGGGCAAGCATAAAATTTAAATCAGTTTTCTTAAGGGAAGGTTGATGCATCATACTATGTTGATTTTTGTCCATCCCAAGAACACGAATGTAGACATAATACATGTGCTTGCAGGCCAGGAAGGGTTTACTTTCCAACTCTCTCTTTTGAAAGTCAGGACACGTGCAGAAGGGCTCAGGATTGACATGCACCTCATACAAATGCTCTGACATAATGTAAAATATGACTTTCTCATTTGCCACCACTACTTTCTCTTCCATGAAAACTACATCCAATGCCTCAGCCAATGCAATGTCCTTAGAAATACCATGTCTCCATTTTTTTATTTGCTTGCCACTTGAAGAGGTAAGTGGTTCTGTCCCATGGGTCGTAGTATTTTTGGGGGTAGGTGGAATGCCATCATGCTTGAATACAAAACCTCCTTTTATAAGAATTGAAATCTCCTCTGCAAAAGCATCAGTGCCCTTGTCAATAGACCAAATCCTTGGTCGCAAGGGCACATGCTTAACTTGTTTATCAACATCCCATGTATGCTCCACATCATGACTGCAAAACCAGAACCATTGTGCAATAGGCTTACCTTGAAATTCCCTCTCTGACCAAAATGAAGGGCATAGTAACCCAGGTGATCTACTTTCTATCACGTTGCAGCACTTCTTTCTATTTATAATACCAAAACATTTTCGTTTGTAATGAACATGCATTCTCCGGATGGCCCACAAACTTCTATGCATTTCCTCCTCTAAAACAATATTAGTTGGGAGATCCATTTCAATCGGCACTGCATGCACCTCATGGTCCAAGCCCACTTCTGTAGGTTGGTCATTTCTATTTTGAAAATTTATCTTGTGTGGTCGTCCTTTTTGTTTTCTATCCCTTGACTCCATTACATAGCCAGGTTTATGAGAGCTACAAACATCTAGAGTTCTTCTTTTCCTTTGAGCTGTTTCTTTGTTTCCAGAAATGAAAGGCTCTCCGTACATGGGGGTGCCAAGAACTGCTCCTTGAACTGTTCGAGCTATGAATGTAGGTGAAGGGGTATTTCTTGCAACCACCCTATTAATAAGAGCATCCATGTCGGGACCACTTCCAGAGTATCTTCCAATTGTGAAGACCAATTGCCTTGAACATTGAATATATGAGTTGATCAAGTCAGTGACGCATGCATCATACAAACCAATTTTCTTCTTTCCATCCTCCCCTGCCAACCAACTTGCATGCACGCTCTCAGAAAGATTTGTGTTGGGAATACAAGCCCTCTCCCAAGGACTCAAGAAAGCCTGCAACCCAATAAAAAACTCAGCAATTCCTCTTACATGTCTATTTTGTTCTCATGCTTGGGTATTCCCACCCCAATGATATTAGTACATGTGTATGTAACAAATAGAAACAAAAAAAAAACATTTACATGTGTAGTACTACCCCAATGGTCTATCTTATTCTCCCACCATTTGATCCATCTCTTCAATGGTATGGTACTATCTCGAGGTAGTCCTACTTGCTGCCACCAATTTTGTATAGCTGTGGCATTCCTCTTGCCCTCTTCAATGGATTTTGAAAGGTGCCACCTCTCACATAAATTCAAGTGATGCTTCCGAAGGTTTGAAGGCACATATTTTGTTGTGTGCTTTTGTAAGCTTTGTTCCCAGTGAAACAAACACGATCGCTCTCTTCCTTCCAAAGCATTGTCAGGTCCCGCATTGAAAACAGTGCGGATCGCCATCCAATTTGCACCGGCTTCATCCGCCATAAAACCTACAAAGTCTGCAGGAGGGTGTCCACACTCGAGCATTACATTATTAAGGCATCTCCAAAAAAGAATTTGTGTTTCTGTATCCTCTTCCTTTGTATCACAAATAGCAATCACCATGATCCCCTTCAAGTTGCAATAAGAAATACAGTGATTAGCAACTAGAATATGTCAACGAAAATTGATAATAAGTAAGGTTCCCGAACAAACCATGGATCGTACATAGAACAAGACATTGTTGCCCAGTCATCTATTCTGTGTGTAAAGTCAAAGTGAACCCAAGACTTGCAAAGGTCTCCATTTCCTAAGCGTCGCATTCGATTAACCAATTCCACTCCAGAGCCGGGTCCTTTAGTAGACATCTTGAAAATGTAACTTTTTTCACCCACCCCTCCTTGCCCTGGAAATCTACTGCCATGAAAAAAAGGAAACATACATCTTTTTTTCAACTCCAAAATGTTATCAAAGCCATCTCCAACAACATAGGTTTCTTTTTTTTTCTGGCATGTCACGATACTATTGAACCTGCAACCTCAACAAACGAAAGTTTGTTAAACTAATAACAATGCTACAAACCATAGTTTGCAGACTTGAATAATCGAAACTAACCTCTGATTTTGAACCAATGGCATCAACTCCTCCAAAAAGTTTGTAAGCTCTTGTTCTCCCTCCACCATTGAACCATTAGTTGTCAAAGATTCAGTGATAATTTGTTTTGCTACAATCATTTGAATCTTCCTAGCACCAAAGTGTCGATTCACTTGCAAAACTGAGTGAACTAGAGATCTAATTTTTTAAATTGCAGCCATTGAAATCCCTGGTTGCACGTTGTGTGTGTGAGTGCCTACATGAAGCATCAATCTCTCCATGCTTGTGTCCTTTGGCAAAATGTAATAAACTTTGCAATATCAAGTTGCATAACAAGTGACAACTTTACTACAATAGTGACACGTGATTGAATGTTTTTCTTCACTTGCAAGTAGCCGCTGGCTCACTATGCTATTGAGGTAACCATGAAAATACATTTTATTATGTTGATTGTTGCTCTCATAGTAAGGACAATTGACTCGATGGCATTGTAAGTCTCCAAGGCAATGGCTAATTCTTGAAGTAGCATCAAGGAAGATATTAGTTGGATGGGGTCTTGTCCAGACATGACCATCATATTGTTGCTGCGTCCCATCCATGTTTGAAGATGTACCATATGTCGGTAGAAGAATGAAAGCAACAGAACCATTGTACTCTCTTGGAATCTCACTAACAAAAAAAGGGCCTTCACTCATCTGCAATAAAGCCTTCAACTTCTTTCCTCTGGGGCTATTAGCAATCCAAGGTAAAATCTCTTTCTTTATTTGTGGAAATGAATGAGGACTATCCAGTCCATCATCCGACTCTAAGTCAATTGTCGGAGTTGAGACGGGTGCACAAAAAGCATTTGTTATAAGTGGCGAAGAAGTTTGAGATGACGTCTCTACGAAGGAATCGGATGTAATGTCTACAACAGGTCCTGAAAGTGAATGAGCTTGTTTGCTATTTTCTATAGTGTGTAGTCCTTCATCTTGGTCCATGGTGAAAGTGGTATCACAATGTACTATTTTATACTGACATGAAAGAGAATAATCGAGCAAAAATTGCTCCGCACCATTGATATCCGGTTGGCCATGAACTACGATCTCTTCACTGTAAGCATCAAGTTGGAAAATAGCATACAAACCTACCAGCTTCCGGTTAGGGGGTAGAAGTGATTGCAGAAAATAAGAGCTTACAAGAATCTTTCCATCCCTCAGGGGCACAACACGTTCCAGTGATTTGGAGCCGATTGACCATTGAAGAGTAACTTCTGCCATTGTTTCTCACAAAAGCCGGTTTGAATCAGCAAACAATGGAGCTATGAAGGTGAAATATTATATCTAATAGCATGACTATTATTTATCAATTTCTTTGAACGTAGAAATAATAGTCTGTTACCCCCACCAAATATGGATTAAATGAGCTCTTACTCCATGGGCAAGTTCTTAGTGACGGTTGAAGTTGCAAATCAGTCCATTAATGAACCAAATCATTAAAAAAAGTCAACATATTGAAAAATCACAAGATTTAGTTAAATAAATTTAAAAAAACATGTCTTTTTGAAAATAAATCATGTCTTTTTGAAAATCATGTCGTGCTGTAGCACATATTTTTATAAGCACGTTTTATTTTGTCAAATGTCAGGCGCTGTTAACATTTATATTTTTTAGTAAATAATTTTTCGGTGTTCGAGAGAAACATTCTCTCATGATGGATGTTCAATATGCACGTACCACTTGCCATTGAAAGTTGTGTGTAACGGTTTAAACATATCTTCTTCTTCTTCTTCTTCTTCTTCTTCTTCTTCTTTTTCCTTTTCTCTTTTGTTTCCCTCTTCTTCTCTCCCATTGCAAGTTGGAAGGCATAAAGAAGAAGCAAGAAAGAGAGTAGCCCCTACAACAAGCTTAAACAAGATCAACATTCTCCATCAAACTCACCGGGTAAGCTCCACACTCCATCCTTATGGCTGAAAATCTATATTTCAAGTTTCATTTTTCCTCCATGGATGAAAGAAATGGAAGAGCAGGTAGACAATGAGAGGACAACAATGGGACGGGAGAGAAGGAAAGGGGAGGTAGAGAAGGAGACGGCAAACTGAAAAAATGGGAGAGGAGGAGACCTTTGGGACACCCGGGGCTGTCTGCGTCAACGCAGACAACTCTCGGGGGTTGGGCACAACCCCCTTTGGAGGGAGGAGGAGGAGAGGGAGAAGGCGAGGAGGGGGAACCCTCAGTACCCGCCCCCTTTCTGTGTCAACGCAGACGACCTGGTGGGGGGGCGGGGTACCTTATGAAACGGGGTGGGTAGTGCACAGCCGCCTCCCTCTCAGCCCCTCCTCCTTAAACCACTCCCCTCTCAGTCCCTGCTCCCTAAACCACTCCCCTCTCAGCCCCTCATCATTAAACCACTGCTCCTCCCTAAACCTACAATTTTAAACCTCTTCCATAGCCAAGTTACCTACAATTTTTGGCTTCGGGGGCGCTGTCCCCGAACCCCCGCCAAGGGGGGCCTCATGGCTATCGCTGGCCCCCCTTGGAACCCCCCGGCGACAGTAGTAGGGGGGTTGATGCCCCCCCTACACCCCCCCTCCATATAGAGTGGGTGTAAACCGCGCGAGTCCAAGGCATGAAAAATTAAACCATTTTTAAATCGTACGCAAATCATCCTAAAGAAATAAGTGTGACATGATTTGATTTTTTTGGATTGGGAATTGTCAAACACTCAGCATTGTCTGTGTCAGCATAGACAGGAACAAGGGGTTGGGAGTATCCCCCCTTTGGGGGTGCGGGGGTGAAAATGTGGTCAGGAGGTTCAAATGATTAAGAAAATTTAATACATTTATTAAAACCAAATAACAAAAGATATTAAAGTGTGTTATCTGCGTCAAATGGTCATATTTTGGTGGAGATTAATTAATAGAACATGTGATTTAGTTGAGTTGTCTTCATTTTTAAAATGATTTGTGGTTTATTTTAGTGCTTCTGAGCATGGCTAGAGGTCGGCGTGGTGGTGATAGGAGAGGTCAAAGCAAAAGGGGCTGTCCAAGTAAGTCATTCAATCACTCTTTTAAATTTACATATACTATTCTTAATGGTTAAGCAACTCTTTTAAAATTCCATATAAATGTTATATTCTATTTTCAAATTATTTTTGTAGATACTCCAATTACAAGGTTAAGATCCGGTCTATGCAATAGACTAGTAAGTATCGATCAAGAAGCATCCTCTCGTGCATTCTTTGAATCTCCAAATAACAAGGGTGGAAAACCAAGAAAAAAATGTCCTTTCATTGATGATGAAGCGCTTGAGGATAGCATGGATGAAGCAAGCAATGACATTCATGCTGATCCTATGAGCACCCACACTACCACCACGGAGTGTGGTGAAACAATACAGGGGAGGTCTTTAGATTTGCAAACTGTACATGAGGAAAATGAAGAGGTGAATGAGGATGTTGCTAATGAAGAAAAGAAAGAGGTCAGTGAGCATGATAGACACATTGGAGAGAATGTCAAGTTTGGGCTTATGTCAGATGTGTTGGCCTCATTTTTTGTAACGAGGTCTACTTCTCCTCCTCCTATCCCTTTGTGTAGACTTGTGCCCTATGAGGCTATAAGGCTTGCATCTAGTTCTGCTACATGGTTGATTTCATCTTTCGATAATGCTTCGTATATGGAAACAATGGGGAAATTTTTGGTTTCTTTGAGAAGACCCACTGGTGAGCTAATGGATGTATCTCCCCAAAATTTGGAAGAGTGGGGCCCTCTTTGGAGAGAAGTTAACCAAAGTTTGAAGATGAATTGACTGATGAGTGGGTTGATTTAAGAGGGCGCAAGTTTTTGGTATGGGACGGTAATCATAGGTTGAAGACATGGATGAAGAGGATAAAGGAAGGTAACTATGCATTGTCTTGCTTTCTCTTGTTTATTGTGATGATACTTCCTTCTTTAACTAATTATTTATTTTATTATTTGATGTATGTAGTTTATAATGAAGATATTTCACGACATGTTAGAGTTCTATGTCAATTCATTCAAGTGGAGAAGAAGAAAGAAGGAGAACTATTGTTAGCATTGGATACATCAAATGCGTAAGTATACTTATCACTATTAACTTTTTCAAATGGGTTAATAGATCATCAATTGTGTGTGAATATTGCCAATAGTTTTTATTTATGTGTGAATCTCAAAATATAAAGATAATTTATGTGTGAATGTCAAGATATTTTATTTATACCAATAGGTTTCATTTACATGTGAATGCCAATAGGTTTCATTTATTAGTTATGTGAATGTGAATAGGTTTTATTTATGTGTGAATCTTAAAATTTAAAGACAATTTTCAATGTTGTAGTATAACAAGAGCACATGTCAAACCCAACCTAGGCCATGAAATTTTCATGTTCCAAAAGTTTGGCATCGCTGATAAACAAAGCATTTTGGAAAGGATGAGCCCTTCTCAAAGACGGTGGGCTGAAATAGAGTATGAAACTGAGGGAAAAAGTAACCATGGCAATGATCCATGGTACAAGAATCCATGTTTGCTAATATCGCTTTTGGTGTGGAAGGTAAAAAGTTTGGTATAGTATTTTAGTTTTCAGCATAACAAATTGTGGTATCTTGAATTTAACCATAACTAGGAATAGTGTATTGGTTTTTCTATTTACGATGACTGAAAATGAGATTTCCATGAGTGATTCTCCATGAAGAATCACTAAACAAAATATGACACCTAGCATCATCCAACAGTCCCTTCTAGAGACAAGGCTTTTAGTTAAAGCCGATATATGACATACATCATGCAAGACAAATGAAGTACCAATAGCAAACTACAAATAAACATTAGTGATGCCAACAATATCACAAGCAATCATCACTGGGAAAAAAATGATTGAGTATTAGTCAATTGGGCATTATGTGTGAAGAAGTAGCCAACATGTACTCATTAGGAGCATACTCCAGTGCATTTGTTGTCTCCTCAATCTTGACTATAGAATTTTTTATGCTATAATCATTTGAAGCTGTAGCATTAACATGCACTTTTTCCTTTCCTTTATCTTGTCTATTCTTGTCTATTTTATGGCATTGTGGTTGAATATAACCCCTATTTTCAATAATAACATGTAAGAGATGACTTGAGACCACAAGGTTTACTACAACCCTGCTCATGAGATCTAAACTTTGACTTGTCTTGTTATGCATCTCTGTCATAGAAGTCATTACCATATATGCCATCATTATGGCCTCTAATAGTGCATGCATGAGACGCACAAGGTGGCATCAATATTCTTTCCATTTACTTCTTTGTAAGAGAGGTACCCTCTACATCTTTGAGTTTCAAATCATGTACAAGTGCATTAGTGCTTATGACACTGTGGAAAGTATCCCATGACTTAGGAAGAACGAAAAGCAAGAAATAGCCCTAACGTTCTCCTCAAAGGTAACCCCTTACAAAGTAAGCTAGCTAGAAATAGAATGAAACTCATTAAAATAAGAAGACATAGCAATGTTTTCCTTCATTACAAAGATCCATGAGTTTCTTAAACCAATACAATTATGAATTAGGACTTTTCTTATCATAAAGTTTACATGTTTTTTGTGATCACTCCTAAATGTTAGTAAAATAAACCTACTTTGATAAATACAAAATGATAGTGGAGTTGCATAACTCATCAAGATCAACGCAAGCCACTACATCATACTCTTTGGTCTTTATCCCTTTAGTCTTCAATGTTCTAACTTGCTTTTTTTGGAATCCAAACTTGCTATAGGTCTTTCAATAGTTGTAGTTGTTGCCATCCAACTTTTTTATGTTGAAAATGGCACTATTCCCAGAAGGAATTGAAGCATATGTCATTATGATTGCAAAGCAAAGAGAGAATGTGTTGTGGTTATAGCAATAAATCATCCCCAAAATGAGCCCAGAACTAAATGCAAGAAGTGTAAACCAAGAATCTTCCCTCATCAAAATTGCAAGAGTATGCAACTATAGGCAAAAGTCCAAATGATTAGCTCCCATTGTTAGAGAAATCTAAGTAGTAGCCAAAATGTACAATGCAACTAGCAATGCCAAATCAAAGCATAAAGCACCAACTTGGGGGAGGGGGGACGAGGAGGAGTCACTCATAGATATTTGTGTGTATAACATGGATTCAACACAATGGATTTTTAAATATCAGTTTTATACATTTTTTATGGTACAAAAGGATCCATATGAAGGGTTTACTTATAGGTTCAATAGAAAATGAGTGTGTTTTACCCAAGGAAAATTCACAGATAAGGGTCACTTGGCATTGAGAGGAGGTGCTACAGATGTTGGGAAACAAGCTAGGAAGAAAGGGATGTTATATCATATCTCAATTTGATGAAGATGGCTATCATGGAACCTCTATTGAAGCTCCCTTTTCTATGTTGAAGAAGAATAGATGAAGCTCCACAAATCCCTACTCTGATACTATTTGAAAGGTGGAAAGGATGGGCAAGAATGAGAGCACAAGTGGAAGTAAGAAGTAAGAGCTATGGAGGTTGGATCAAGAAGAGAGAGCAAGACCATATGTGGTGGTGGGAACTCCAACAGTCATAATATGTGACCTACCTTCTCTTATTCTATTATCATAGTAAGCATAAAGAATAAAGTGATAGTAATGGGTGGTTATCACCTAGAGTGCTAGTGTGCGGGTAATAATTATAAGATAAATATAGGTGGCTAGGCATAGATGGCCTTTAACCCCTAGCACTCATCCTGAAGAGAGTGAACCCTGAAGTGGAAGCATGGAGTGGAAGCAAGAGCTACAGTGGAAGGA